>NC_056458.1:44975469-45017969 GCF_018296145.1 Oncorhynchus tshawytscha | reverse complement strand
TAACTAACACATGTACAGTACATGAAGGCAGGGTCATGTGACTAGACATCAGTGTAGATAATAATAAGGTATTAGAGGTTGATATGTACATGAAGGCAGGGTAAAGTGACTAGACATCAGGATAGATAATAATAAGGGATTTGAGGTAGATATGTACATGAAGGCAGGGTAAAGTGACTAGACATCAGGATAGATAATAATAAGGGATTTGAGGTAGATATGTACATGAAGGCAGGGTAAAGTGACTAGACACCAGGATAGATAATAATAGCAGTAAAATAAAGACCATAGTGAGGCACAGAGCCAGCTGTCAGAGTCAGATACATGCTGATTTCTGAGAACAGTCCCATAACCTTGGTGCCGTACAACTTTATCAACGACCTGGCAAACTAGCTAGCTACCGTATGGCCATTCAAACAGGCTGCTAGCTGGAGCAGGTTTGCCACAGTAGTCAGACTGTCATAGCTACTGAGGGCGGAGTGATTTTCATAGCTAGTGTTAGGTGGATCAGACTTTTTAGAGATGAGTTCCACGTCCTACCAGACAGACCGGTTGAGGGACGAGAGTCGCATAGGAGTGACGCCATCTGACGTGAGACAATGCTTAAATGGCAAAATAATCTAATATCACGATTTACTTGATTTATATAGTTGCACATTTCAAATATGGACTGTCCAGAGATATTTTACCCATGATCTTGATAATTGTATTTTAAAGACAGTTGAATTTAAATAAACTGGAAAGGCATAAAATATTATGAGTAGGCTATATTGTTCTGAGAATATGAAATATAATTATTCATGTCACTGAGGAAGAGAGGGTAATGTATAACGTTTACATTATGTCACGATATGTTATTGTTAGCCATCAGGGATCCTATGGGAGGGATCCTCTGGGAGGAGAAGAGACACAAGTCTGGTACCAGTCACCATAACAGCCTTGAGTTGGGGAGGAGTGAGCGCTTTGGGGTAGAGGTCAGGTCAGATGAAGTGAGGAAGAACAGATATCACTCAGGTTCTGTCTGGCAACAGAGATGCACTGGCTGTTCAGATGTGTAGGAGGAGACTCGGCATAGTTAAATATCAGTGCTTGTGTGACTATGTTGTCCTCTGATGCAACTGTATTGACCCAATGGACGAATAAACTTGATTTAAGCTTCCATAGTGTTCGTCGAGTTGTTCCTCTGAAAATTAGAAACACCATCAACATGTATTTTCTGTTCATACGTCTCGGGCACATTTCCACAGTAGATCTGATGTGGTAAACGAGGAAAAACTTGATTGTTAATTGTCAAATAGATAAAACACCCCTTAGTCTGCTCATGAAGTAGAACTAAATCGCCCCTTAGTCTGCTCATGAAGTAGAACTAAATCGCCCCTTAGTCTGCTCGTGAAGTAGAACTAAATCGCCCCTTAGTCTGCTCATGAAGTAGAACTAAATCGCCCCTTAGTCTGCTCGTGAAGTAGAACTAAATCGCCCCTTAGTCTGCTCATGAAGTAGAACTAAATCGCCCCTTAGTCTGCTCATGAAGTAGAACTAAATCGCCCCTTAGTCTGCTCGTGAAGTAGAACTAAATCGCCCCTTAGTCTGCTCATGAAGTAGAACTAAATCACTGCTCCTAAATAGTCTGCTCATGAAGTAGAACTAAATCACCCCTTAGTCTGCTCATGAAGTAGAACTAAATCACTGCTCATGAAGTAGAACTAAATCGCCCCTCAGTCTGCTCATAAAGTAGAACTAAATCGCCCCTTAGTCTGCTCATGAAGTAGAACTAAATCGCCCCTTAGTCTGCTCATGAAGTAGAACTAAATCACCCCTCAGTCTGCTCATAAAGTAGAACTAAATCGCCCCCCCTTAGTCTGCTCATGAAGTAGAACTAAATCGCCCCTTAGTCTGCTCATGAAGTAGAACTAAATCGCCCCTTAGTCTGCTCATGAAGTAGAACTAAATCGCCCCTTAGTCTGCTCATGAAGTAGAACTAAATCACCCCGTAGTCTGCTCATGAAGTAGAACTAAATCACCCCTCAGTCTGCTCATAAAGTAGAACTAAATCGCCCCTTAGTCTGCTCATGAAGTAGAACTAAATCACCCCTCAGTCTGCTCATAAAGTAGAACTAAATCGCCCCTTAGTCTGCTCATGAAGTAGAACTAAATCACCCCTTAGTCTGCTCATGAAGTAGAACTAAATCGCCCCTTAGTCTGCTCATGAAGTAGAACTAAATCACCCCTTAGTCCCTTAGTCTGCCCATGAAGTAGAACTAAATCGCCCCTTAGTCTGCTCATGAAGTAGAACTAAATCGCCCCTTAGTCTGCTCATGAAGTAGAACTAAATCGCCCCTTAGTCTGCTCATGAAGTAGAACTAAATCACCCCTTAGTCTGCTCATGAAGTAGAACTAAATCGCCCCTTAGTCTGCTCATGAAGTAGAACTAAATCACCCCATAGTCTGCTCATGAAGTAGAACTAAATCACCCCTTAGTCTGCTCATGAAGTAGAACTAAATCACCCCTTAGTCTGCTCATGAAGTAGAACTAAATCACCCCTTAGTCTGCTCATGAAGTAGAACAAAATCACCGCTTAGTTTGTTCATATAGTAGGCATAAATCACCCCTTAGTCTGCTCATCAAGTAGAACTAAATCAACCTTAGTCTGCTCATAAAGTAGAACTAAATCGCCCTTACTCTGCTCATCAAGTAGGACTAAATCCACCCTTAGTCTGCTCATAAAGTATGACTAAATACACCCTTAGTCTGCTGATAAAGTATACCTAAATTGCCCCTAGTCTGCTCATAAAGTAGACCTAAATCACCCTTAGTCTGCTCATAAAGTAGGACTAAATCACCCTTAGTCTGCTCATAAAGTAGAACTAAATCACCCCTAGTCTGCTCATAAAGTAGAACTAAATCACCTTTAGTCTGCTCATAAAGTAGAACTAAATCATCCTTAGTCTGCTCATGAAGTAGGATTAAAGGTAATAAAGTCCAGGTGTGAATCATAATGATTAGCAGGTGAGCGTAATGATGAGTGTCAGGTGTGAATCATAATGATTAGAAGGTGTGCGTAATGATGAGTGCCAGGTGTGAATCATAATGATTAGCAGGTGAGCGTAATGATGAGTGCCAGGTGTGTGTAATGATGAGTGCCAGGTGTGCGTAATGATGAGTGCCAGGTGTGCGTAATGATGAGTACCAGGTGTGCATAATGATGAGTACCAGGTGTGCATAATGATGAGTGCCAGGTGTGCATAATGATGAGTGCCAGGTGTGCGTAATGATGAGTGCCAGGTGTGCGTAATGATGAGTGCCAGGTGTGCGTAATGATGAATCCCAGGACCGGTGGTAAGTATTTGGAGGGGAGGAGCAGGAGAAGACACAATGACAATACCAACCAGAGTACAAAGTAGTCTTGAAAAATGTTGGCTGCGATCAAGACTAAAAGATGAAAAAAATAAATAAAGTAGGACTAAATCATCCTTAGTCTGCTCATGAAGTAGGATTAAAGGGAATAAAGTCCAGGTGTGAATCATAATGATTAGCAGGTGAGCGTAATGATGAGTGTCAGGTGTGAATCATAATGATTAGCAGGTGTGCGTAATGATGAGTGCCAGGTGTGAATCATAATGATTAGAAGGTGTGCGTAATGATGAGTGCCAGGTGTGAATCATAATGATTAGCAGGTGAGCGTAATGATGAGTGCCAGGTGTGTGTAATGATGAGTGCCAGGTGTGCGTAATGATGAGTGCCAGGTGTGCATAATGATGAGTACCAGGTGTGCATAATGATGAGTACCAGGTGTGCGTAATGATGAGTGCCAGGTGTGCGTAATGATGAGTGCCAGGTGTGCGTAATGATGAGTGCCAGGTGTGCGTAATGATGAGTGCCAGGTGTGCGTAATGATGAGTGCCAGGTGTGCGTAGTGATGAATCCCAAGCCCGGTGGTAAGTATTTGGAGGGGAGGAGCAGGAGAAGACACAATGACAATACCAACCAGAGTACAAAGTAGTCTTGAAAAATGTTGGCTGCGATCAAGACTAAAAGATGACCTCCTCATCCGCTTTAGGGAGCGATAACTCGCTGGCCAATGATGGTTGCAATTGAGTTCAGATATGTGGGTGATTTCAGAGCGTATTGATGGTTTAACGAGAGATCACGTGCCGATAATCTGGTGTGACTATCAATGGTTGCAATTTGCCCAATGTATTCCAAAGGTTTACAATTCAAAATTCAAAAAGGCACTCACACATTTGAGCTGTCTTTGTTGTAGGTGCACGGTAACAAAAATAAATTACAAAAAACTCTGAGGAAGGCCTTGAGGCCCATACATGAAGCTTAATAAAGAGCAGCGATACTATCCAGAGTAGTGATACTATCAACAGCAGTGATACTATCAACAGCAGTGATACTATCAAGAGCAGTGATACTATCAAGAGCAGTGATACTATCAACAGCAGTGATACTATCAAGAGCAGTGATACTATCAACAGCAGTGATACTATCAAGAGCAGTGATACTATCAACAGCAGTGATACTATCAACAGCAGTGATACTATCAAGGGCAGTGATACTATCAAGAGCAGCGTGCAGGTTTCTTATTTATTCTCTAAGGTTCACTGTTCCAAAGGGATAGTAAATATATACAAAATAACAAAAAACATCACAGGTCCATACTTGCAAACTCTTGATTAAACTGGAGCTTGGAGCTAGCAGCTAGCAGTGTGAAGCCACAGGGTTAAACCTTCAGTATAGTGCACACAGGTCAGGGGCATCTGAGGTTAAACTGTGGTAGTTCCAAATCATTATGTCTGTCACTTATTCACTGACAGAGAGGGAATTAGATGGAAAACAGAGAAAAAGACAAGAGAGAATTAGATGGAAAACAGAGATAAAGACAAGAGAGAATTAGATGGAAAACAGAGAAAAAGACAAGAGAGAATTAGATGGAAAACAGAGAGAAAGACAAGAGAGAATTAGATGGAAAACAGAGATAAAGACAAGAGAGAATTAGATGGAAAACAGAGATAAAGACAAGAGAGAATTAGATGGAAAACAGAGAAAAGACAGAGAATTAAATGGAAAACAGAGATAAAGACAAGAGAGAATTAGATGGAAAACAGAGATAAAGACAAGAGAGAATTAGATGGAAAACAGAGATAAAGACAAGAGAGAATTAGATGGAAAACAGAGAAAAGACAAGAGAGAATTAGATGGAAAACAGAGATAAAGACAAGAGAGAATTAGATGGAAAACAGAGAAAAAGACAAGAGAGAATTAGATGGAAAACAGAGATAAAGACAAGAGAGAATTAGATGGAAAACAGAGAAAAAGACAAGAGAGAATTAGATGGAAAACAGAGAGAAAGACAAGAGAGAATTAGATGGAAAACAGAGATAAAGACAAGAGAGAATTAGATGGAAAACAGAGAGAAAGACAAGAGAGAATTAGATGGAAAACAGAGAGAAAGACACAGATAGAAACGTACTGTAAGATATTATCCCTGGATTGTGATACTATGGCAATACTATGGCAACGCAATTGGCAGCTCCAGGTGACTAGTTTTCCTGCTCTCAGAGGGGGACGGTGTGTGTGTGTTTGTGTGTGTCTGGGTTGGTTCATCTATCCTTGTGGGGACCTAAAATCCCCAAAAGGCCCCAAAAGGATAGTAAAACAAGGAAAATGATCCCACATGGGGACAAAGGCTGTTTTAATATTAGGGGTTAGGGTTAGGGTCAGGAGTTAGGTTTAGGGTTAGGAGTTAGGTTTAGGGTCAGGAGTTACGTTTAGGGTTAGGAGTTAGGTTTAGGGTTAGGAGATAGGTTTAGGGTTAGGAGTTAGGTTTAGGGTTAGGGTTAGGAGTTAGGGTCAGAAGTTAGGTTTAGGGTCAGGAGTTAGGTTTAGGAGTTAGGAGTTAGGTTTAGGAGTTAGGTTTAGGAGTTAGGTTTAGGAGTTAGGTTTAGGAGTTAGGGTCAGGAGCTAGGGTCAGGAGCTAGGGTCAGGAGCTAGGGTCAGGAGTTAGGAGTTAGGTTTAGGAGTTAGGAGTTAGGTTTAGGAGTTAGGTTAAGGAGTTAGGTTTAAGGTTAGGAGTTAGGTTTAGGGTTAGGAGTTAGGTGTAGGAGTTATGTTTAGGAGTTAGGAGTTAGGTTTAGGGGTTAGGAGTTAGGTTTAGGAGTTAGGAGTTAGGGTTAGGAGTTAGGTTTAGGGTTAGGAGTTAGGTTTAGGGTTAGGAGTTAGGTTTAGGAGTTAGGAGTTAGGACTTAGGAGTTAGGTTTAGGATTTAGGGAACATGGGGGGTTTGGGTTATATGGTTATATGGTGTGTGGAAGAAGTTGTTGGTGTGTGACTGATAGCGTGTCAGTCTGGTGTTAGAGCTGTAGTACTGCAGAACAGAACTCACATTAACAGGTTGTTGGTGTGTGACTGATAGCGTGTCAGTCTGGTGTTAGAGCTGTAGTACTGCAGAACAGAACTCACATTAACAGGTTGTTGGTGTGTGACTGATAGCGTGTCAGTCTGGTGTTAGAGCTGTAGTACTGCAGAACAGAACTCACATTAACAGGTTGCCAGGTGCAGACATGGACCTCTCCTCTCTACTTCTGGGACACTCAAAGGGGTTACCGAACGACCTCTTCCTCAGCATGGCCTTAACCAGGATCTGAAAACACACACACACACACGATCAGATGATGCACACTCACTCACCTAAAACACACACACACGATCAGATGATGCACACTCACTCACCTAAAACACACACATGCACTTGCATTTGTGCGGGCAGGAAGGTACACACACACACACACACACACTTCAGGCTCCTTACCACGGCAGAAAGGCTGGGGACAAACTTGACAGAGTTCTGCACCTCCTCCTCGGTGACCTCCACCACGGTACAGTGTTCCTCCTCTAGAGGTAAGGGGTCACAACCATCCTGGGTCACCCACGGGTCCAACTGAGACAGACACACACACACACACACACACACAACAAGAATGTCACAGTGGTATGTGCCTCGGCACTACTAGAAAGCGATATACAGATGCATCACCCAGAAATACACATCACCCATAAATACACATCACCCATTAATACACATCACCCAGAAACACACAGCACCCAGAAACACACAGCACCCAGAAACACACATCACCCAGAAACACACATCACCCATAAATATACATCACCCATAAACACACATCACCCATAAATATACATCACCCATAAATACACATCACCCATAAATACACATCACCCATAAACACACAGCACCCAGAAACACACAGCACCCAGAAACACACAGCACCCAGAAACACACATCACCCAGAAACACACATCACCCATAAATATACATCACCCATAAACACACATCACCCATAAATATACACCACCCAGAAACACACAGCACCCATAAATATACATCACCCATAAATACACAGCACCCAGAAACACACAGCACCCAGAAACACACATCACCCAGAAACACACACCGCCTGGAAACACACACCGCCTGGAAACACACACCGCCTGGAAACACACATCACCCATAAATACACATCACCCATAAATATACATCACCCATAAATACACATCACCCATAAATACACATCACCCATAAATACACATCACCCATAAATACACATCACCCATAAATACACATCACCCGGTGAAGAGAAAGGGGGAATAAGAATCTAAAGAATTTATTGGACAGACTGTAGAAATGCCTGCTGCTGTAAACAGTCTTCTAAAGCCAAGGCTGTCTAACGTCAGGACTGACAAGGAGAGCGAGAGAGAGAGAGAGAGAGAGAGAGAGAGAGAGAGAGAGAGACAGACAGACAGACAGAGAGAAACACAGAGTGAGAAAGAGAGACAGAGAAAGAGAGAGACAGAGAGTGAGAGAGTCAGGGGCTGACAAACTGGCTAGAGACAGACAGACAGACAGACAGACAGATAGACAGACAGACAGACAGAGGCTAGAGAACCTCCTCTGAGAGAGAGAGGCTTTCCTAATTAAAGAAGTTAGAACCTCCTCTGTGTGTGTCGGGGCTTTCCTAATTAAAGAAAGAACCTCCTCTGTGTGTGTCGGGGCTTTCCTAGAGAGAGTGTGAAATTAAAGAAACCTCCTCTGAAAAAGGTCTGGCTAGTTAGAACCTCCTCTGTGTGTGTCGAATTAAAGGTCTGGCTAGAGAACCTCCTCTGTGAGAGAGAGGGCTTTCCTAATTAAAGGTCTGGCTAGAAACCTCCTCTGTGTGTGTCGGGGCTTTCCTAATTAAAGGTCTGAGTTAGAACCTCCTCTGGGGTGTGTTTCCTAGATGGTGTGTCACTGTGTCAGGGGCTTTCCTAATTAAAGGTCTGGCTAGTTAGAACCTCCTCTGTGTGTGTCAGGGGCTTTCCTAATTAAAGGTCTGGCTAGTTAGAACCTCCTCTGTGTGTGTGTCGGGGCTTTCCTAATTAAAGGTCTGGCTAGTTAGAACCTCCTCTGTGTGTGTCGGGGCTTTCCTAATTAAAGGTCTGGCTAGTTAGAACCTCCTCTGTGTGTGTCAGGGACTTTCCTAATTAAAGGTCTGGCTAGTTAGAACCTCCTCTGTGTGTGTCGGGGGCTTTCCTAATTAAAGGTCTGGCTAGTTAGAACCTCCTCTGTGTGTGTCGGGGGCTTTCCTAATTAAAGGTCTGGCTAGTTAGAACCTCCTCTGTGTGTGTCAGGGGCTTAAACATTTAATGGAAGGCAGAACACATGTTTTAGCACAAGTCATTTGATGTGTGTTTGAATGAAAGCAGGGCAGGTTTTGAAAGAGAATGTAATAGCCATCAGTTTCAGAGAAGAATATGAATGGGGGAGGCGTTGCATGCATTTCAGTGCCATGTCTCTTCATGGACATTAATATAGCATCTAGTTTCTCCATGGCTCTCCATATCCCCACAGAGGGCTAACAGAGATGCCCATTTTACTGGGGTAGGTTGTGATTTTTCTGTGTATGAGAACATTTGGAGATGGGCTTCCTCCCTGCCTCTAATGTATACGTTAGGCTACTGGTGTCAGTTAGGCTACTGGTGTCAGTTTGGCTACTGATGTCAGTTAGGCTACTGGTGTCAGTTAGGCTACTGGTGTCAGTTAGGCTACTGGTATGTTTACTGATACATCGTTTATTTATACATCAATATACTATTTTCACATCAAAAATAAATAATTTAATCCTAATTGTGTCGCATCTTATTTGAGTCAGATGTGTGTGATGCTGAATCAGTGAGGCAGGTAGTGTCAGGGGACAGGGATGACACCACTGCGACTAATTAGCCTCCCCCACCACACACACACACACACACACACACACACACACACACACACACACACACACACACACACACACACACACACACACACACACACACACACACACACACACACACACACACACACACACAGTCTCTGGAGAGAGAGGAGACGCTGACTACAGATGAGATGAGAAGTTAGAACTCAGTCTCTTTTACAGAGAGGCCAACAGGGAGAGGATTCAGCTTTCACCTTCAGGGACTTCCTTTCCCTCCTCTGATCTTTGTGTGTGTGTGTGTGTGTGTGTGTGTGTGTGTGTGTGTGTGTGTGTGTGTGTGTGTGTGTGTGTGTGTGTGCATGTGTGTGTGTGTGATCTTTATCACGGAGGACAGCTGTTGATCTGGCCGGAGAGGACACGTTCAGCACCGCCTGTTAGTGAGTCCTATTGTGTAAAACAAAAACTCCTCATACAGACCTCCTACAGTACCATTGGTCTAACTCAGAGGGATGAGGGTGAAGCTCCTCCCCTCACCTTGATCTCAGGTATGGTGATCCTGGTGTCTGGGTTCTTGTCCAACATTCTCTGGATCAGAGTCTTCAGCTCTTCACTAATCTCTGGCCTACAGGAACAAACACACACACAACACACACAGAGGTCAGGTACACAGAGGTCAGGGCTGGTACAGTATTAATCAAGGTATAACATAATCTGCTTGGCACTCAGCATTGGAATTAGGGGTAAAGCCCTGGGACAGACTAGCGTCCTGTACAGGGGGAGTACTCGTACACCAGACTGCCTCATGCTACAGAAACAGGAGATGGCTCATGCCCTGTAGGCCGTTCTCGCTCAGACAAGGCTGACTTACCTCCAGCAGTACCAGTGTTAAATAATAACAGTGGTGGAAGTTAAGATAGCCCAGGCAGTGTTATTACGAGGCGTTTTCATTAAGATAGCCCAGGCAGTGTTATTACGAGGTGTTTTCATTAAGATAGCCCAGGCAGTGTTATTACGAGGTGTTTTCATTAAGATAGCCCAGGCAGTGTTATTACGAGGTGTTTTCATTAAGATAGCCCAGGCAGTGTTATTACGAGGTGTTTTCATTAAGATAGCCCAGGCAGTGTTATTACGAGGTGTTTTCATTAAGATAGCCCAGGCAGTGTTATTACGAGGTGTTTTCATTAAGATAGCCCAGGCAGTGTTATTACGAGGTGTTTTCATTAAGATAGCCCAGGCAGTGTTATTACGAGGTATTTTCATTAAGATAGCCCAGGCAGTGTTATTACGAGGTGTTTTCATTAAGATAGCCCAGGCAGTGTTATTACGAGGCGTTTTCATTAAGATAGCCCAGGCAGTGTTATTACGAGGTGTTTTCATTAAGATAGCCCAGGCAGTATTATTACAAGGTATTTTCATTAAGATAGCCCAGGCAGTGTTATTACGAGGCGTTTTCATTAACCTGTTTGGGATAGGGGGCAGCAATGTTAGTGATGGCTGTTTAACAGTCTGATGGCCTTGAGATCGAAGCTGTTTTTCAGTCTCTCGGTCCCAGCTTTGATGCACCTGTACCGACCTCGCCTTCTGGATGATAGCGGGGTGAACAGTCCACGATCATCTCCTTTGTTTTGTTGACGAAGTGTCATCTGCAAACTTGATGATTGAGTTGGAGGCGTGCATGGCCACGCAGTCATGGGTGAACACGGAGTACAGCAGAGGGCTGAGAACGCACCCTTGTGGGGCCCCAGTGTTGAGGATCAGCAGAGAGGAGATATTGTTAGTTACCCTCACCACCTAGGGGCGTTCTGTCAGAAAGTCCAGGACCCAGTTGCACAGGTTGGGGTCGAGACCCAGGGTCTCGAGCTTAATGATGAGTTTGGAGGGTACTACGGTGTTAAATGCTGAGCTGTAGTCAATGAACATCATTCTTACACAGGTATTCCTCTAGTCCAGATGGGTTAGGGCAGTGTGCAGTGTGATTGCGTCGTCTGTGGACCTATTGGGGCGGTAAGCAAATTGAAGTGGGTCTAGGGTGTCAGGTAGGGTGGAGGTGACATGATCCTTGACTAGTCTCTCAAAGCACTTCATGATGACAGAAGTGAGTGCTACGGGGCGATAGTCGTTTAGCTCAGTTACCTTAGCTTTCTTGGGAACAGGAACAATGGTGGCCCTCTTGAAGCATGTGGGAACAGCAGACTGGGATAGGGATTGATTGAATATGTCCATAAACACACCAGCCAGCTGGTCTGCACATGCTCTGAGGACGCGGCTAGGGATGCCGTCTGGGCCGGCAGCCTTGCGAGGGTTAACACGTTTAAATGTTTTCCTGACGTTGGCTGCGGTGAAGGAGAGCCCGCAGGTTTTGGTAGCGGGCCGTGTCGGTGGCACTGTATTGTCAAAACGAGCAAAGAAGTTGTTTAGTTTATCTGGGAGCAAGACATTAGGGTCAGCAATGGGCTGGTTTTCTTTTTGTAGTCCGTGTTTGACTGTAGACCCTGCCACATACCTCTCGTGTCTCAGCCGTTGAATTGCGACTCTACTTTGTCTCTATATTGACGCTTAGCTTGTATGATTGCCTTGCGGAGGGAATAGCTAAACTGTTTGTATTCGGTCATGTTTCCTGTTTCCGGTCGCCTTGCCCTGATTAAAAGAAGTGGTTCGCGCTTCCAGTTTTGCACAAATGCTGCCATCAATCCACGGTTTCTGGTTGGGGAAGGTTTTAATAGTCACCATGGGTACAACATCACCGATGCACTTGCTAATAACTTCACTCACCGATTCAGCATATACGTCAATGTTGTTGTCCGACGCTATCCAGAACATATCCCAGTCCACGTGATTGAAGCAATCTTGAAGCGTGGAATCAGATTGGTCGGACCAGCGTTGAACAGACCTGAGCACGGGCATTTCCTGTTTCAGTTTTTGTCTATAGTCTGGGAGCAACAAAATGAAGTCGTGGTCAGATTTGCCGAGGGAGGGCTTTGTATGCGTCGTGGAAGTTAGAATAACAATGATCCAGGGTTTTACCAGCCCGGGTCACGCATTCGATATGCTGATCAAATTTAGGCAGCCTTGTTTTCATTACCCTTGTTAAAATCCCCATCTACAATAAATGCAGCCTCAGGATATGTGGTTTCCAGTTTACATAGAGTCCAATGAAGTTATTTCAGGGCCGTCAAGGTGTCTGCTTGGGGGGGATATACTTGGCTGTGATTCTAATCAAAGAGAATTCTCTTGTTAGATGATGTGGTCGGCATTTTATTGTAAGGAATTCTAGGTCAGGTGAACAAAAGGACTTGAGTTCCTGTATGTTGTTATGATCACACCACGACACCATGATCACACCACGACTTCTGTCGGCGCAATGCGTGAAGAAACCAGGTGGCTGTAGCGACTCTGATAACGTATCCCGAGTGAGCCATGTTTTCATGAAACAGAGAATGTTATAATCTCTGATGTCTCTCTGGAAGGCAATCCTTGCACAAATTTCTTCTACCTTGTTGTCAAGAGACTGGACATTGGCGAGTAGTATACTCGGAAGCGGTGAGCGATGTGCCCATCTATGTGACCAGAAGACCGCTCCGTCTGCCCCTTCTGCGGCGCCGTTGTTTTGGGTCGCCTGCTGGGATCCGATCTATTGTCCTGGGTGGTGAACCAAACAAAGGATCCGCTTTCGGGAAAGTCATATTCCTGGTCGTAAAGATGGTAAATTGACGTTGCTCTTATATCCAATAGTTCCTCCCGGCTGTATGTAATAAGACGTAGGTTTCCTGGGGTAACAGTGTAAGACATAGTAAGTTGGCAGCATCGGTTTCAGCTCTGTGGTGGTGGTGGCTGGAACATCAAGTCTGTCTCACTTAATAAAAAAGAGGAGGAAGGTTGATGGGGGATGGGAGAGAGAGAGACTTACGACTCTGGGAACTCCACACATTTAGTCCTGATCTTATTGTGTAGAACCAGGATGTATTCATCAATGAACGGACACTGCGTGAAGAGGAGAGAAAAAAGGAGAAGAGAGGAGAGGAGAGAGGGTTCAAAAGTTAGCTACGAGTTATAATTACATCTAAGACAATTCTAAGAACATCTTGGAGCAAAACAAGTTGGCGGCTTAGGTAATAGCATGAATATGACGTGCACCAGACTCAGAAAAAGTCATCACTAAACAGACTCTGTCTCTTCCTTTACAATAGAACACGGTCCATGTTACAGTCTCTGTCTCTACAACAATAGAACACGGTCCATGTTACAGTCTCTGTCTCTACAACAATAGAACACGGTCCATGTTACAGTCTCTGTCTCTACAACAATAGAACACGGTCCATGTTACAGTCTCTGTCTCTACAACAATAGAACACGGTCCATGTTACAGTCTCTGTCTCTACAACAATAGAACACGGTCCATGTTACAGTCTCTGTCTCTACAACAATAGAACACGATCCATGTTACAGTCTCTGTCTCTACAACTGAAGAACACGGTCCATGTTACAGTCTCTGTCTCTACAACAATAGAACACGATCCATGTTACAGTCTCTGTCTCTACAACAATAGAACACGATCCATGTTACAGTCTCTGTCTCTACAACTGAAGAACACGGTCCATGTTACAGTCTCTGTCTCTACAACTGTAGAACACGGTCCATGTTACAGTCTCTGTCTCTACAACAATAGAACACGGTCCATGTTACAGTCTCTGTCTCGACAACAATAGAACACGGTCCATGTTACAGTCTCTGTCTCTACAACAATAGAGCACGGTCCATGTTACAGTCTCTGTCTCTACAACAATAGAACACGGTCCATGTTACAGTCTCTGTCTCTACAACAATAGAACACGGTCCATGTTACAGTCTCTGTCTCTACAACAATAGAACACGATCCATGTTACAGTCTCTGTCTCTACAACTGTAGAACACGGTCCATGTTACAGTCTCTGTCTCTACAACAATAGAACACGATCCATGTTACAGTCTCTGTCTCTACAACAATAGAACACGATCCATGTTACAGTCTCTGTCTCTACAACTGAAGAACACGGTCCATGTTACAGTCTCTGTCTCTACAACTGTAGAACACGGTCCATGTTACAGTCTCTGTCTCTACAACAATAGAACACGGTCCATGTTACAGTCTCTGTCTCGACAACAATAGAACACGGTCCATGTTACAGTCTCTGTCTCTACAACAATAGAACACGGTCCATGTTACAGTCTCTGTCTCGACAACTGTAGAACACGGTCCATGTTGCAGTCTCTGTCTCTACAACTGTAGAACACGGTCCATGTTACAGTCTCTGTCTCTACAACAGTAGAACACGGTCCATGTGCTGGTCTTTTGAACAGACAAATCTACCCTGTTCCCCACTATTGTGCTGACCCAAACCAAACGGTGTTGGTTCAGATAGTTTCTTTTCATGTTGTCCGGCATTTCATCACCATTTCATCACCAATAGAGGTACACGAGAGAAACACTTCTTCCAGAGAATGTCACGAAACAAACAAGTTGTGGGCAGGCTGGGAGGAAGTAACAAGAGGAGTAAAAATGGACTGTTGGCTTACCTTCCCAAACACAAAGCAGTAGAGAGTTACTCCCATGGCCCATACGTCCAACGCCTGAAAAACAGTAGCAGTAGAAGGGTTGGAGGAGATGTATCACTATAAACAGTAGCAGTAGAAGGGTTGGAGGAGATGTATCACTATAAACAGTAGCAGTAGAAGGGTTAGAGGAGATGTAACACTATAAACAGTAGAAGGGTTGGAGATGTAACACGATAAACAGTAGCAGTAGAAGGGTTGGAGGAGATGTAACACTATAAGCAGTAGAAGGGTTGGAGAAGATGTATCACTATAAACAGTAGCAGTAGAAGGGTTGGAGGAGATAAATCACTATAAACAGTAGAAGGGTTGGAGGGGATGTAACACTATAAACAGTAGAAGGGTTGGAGGAGATGTAACACTATAAACAGTAGCAGTAGAAGGGTTGGAGGAGATGTAACACTATAAACAGTAGAAGGGTTGGAGGAGATGTAACTCTATAAACAGTAGAAGGGTTGGAGGAGATGTATCATGAAACAGTAGAAGGGTTGGAGGAGATGTAACACTATAAACAGTGGCAGTAGAAGGGTTGGAGGAGATGTAACACTATAAACAGTAGAAGGGCTGGAGATGTAACACTATAAACAGTAGAAGGGTTGGAGGAGATGTATCACTATAAACAGTAGAAGGGTTGGAGGAGATGTATCACTATAAACAGTAGAAGGGTTGGAGGAGATGTAACACTATAAACAGTAGAAGGGTTGGAGGAGATGTAACACTATAAACAGTAGCAGTAGAAGGGTTGGAGGATATGTATCACTATAAACAGTAGAAGGGTTGGAGGAGATGTAACACTATAAACAGTAGCAGTAGAAGGGTTGGAGGAGATGTAACACAATAAACAGTAGAAGGGTTGGAGGAGATGTAACTCTATAAACAGTAGAAGGGTTGGAGGAGATGTATCATGAAACAGTAGAAGGGTTGGAGGAGATGTATCACTATAAACAGTAGAAGGGTTGGAGGAGATGTAACACTATAAACAGTAGAAGGGTTGGAGGAGATGTAACACTATAAACAGTAGAAGGGTTGGAGGAGATGTATCACTATAAACAGTAGAAGGGTTGGAGGAGATGTATCACTATAAACAGTAGAAGGGTTGGAGGAGATGTAACACTAAAAACAGTAGCAGTAGAAGGGTTGGAGGAGATGTAACACTATAAACAGTAGCAGTAGAAGGGTTGGAGGAGATGTATCACTATAAACAGTAGAAGGGTTGGAGGAGATGTAACACTATAAACAGAAGCAGTAGAAGGGTTGGAGGAGATGTAACAGTATAAACAGTAGCAGTAGAAGAGTTGGAGGAGATGTATCACTATAAACAGTAGAAGGGTTGGAGGAGATGTAACACTATAAACAGTAGCAGTAGAAGGGTTGGAGGAGATGTATCACTATAAACAGTAGAAGGGTTGGAGGAGATGTATCACTATAAACAGTAGCAGTAGAAGAGTTGGAGGAGATGTATCACTATAAACAGTAGAAGAGTTGGAGGAGATGTAACACTATAAACAGTAGAAGGGTTGGAGGAGATGTAACACTATAAACAGTAGAAGGGTTGGAGGAGATGTATCACTATAAACAGTAGAAGGGTTGGAGGAGATGTAACACTATAAACAGTAGAAGGGTTGGAGGAGATGTATCACTATAAACAGTAGAAGGGTTGGAGGAGATGTAAGACTATAAACAGTAGCAGTAGAAGGGTTGGAGGAGATGTATCACTATAAACAGTAGAAGGGTTGGAGGAGATGTATCACTATAAACAGTAGAAGGGTTGGAGGAGATGTAACACTATAAACAGTAGAAGGGTTGGAGGAGATGTAACACTATAAACAGTAGAAGGGTTGGAGGAGATGTAACACTATAAACAGTAGAAGGGTTGGAGGAGATTGGAGTAGAAGGGTGTAGGAGATGTAACACTATAAACAGTAGAAGGGTTGGAGAGATGTAACACTATAAACAGTAGCAGTAGAAGGGTTGGAGGAGATGTATCACTATAAACAGTAGAAGGGTTGGAAATGTAACACAGTAGAAGGAAGGGTTGGAGGAGATGTATCACTATAAACAGTAGAAGGGTTGGAGGAGATGTATCACTATAAACAGTAGAAGGGTTGGAGGAGATGTAACACTATAAACAGTAGCAGTAGAAGGGTTGGAGGAGATGTATCACTATAAACAGTAGAAGAGTTGGAGGAGATGTGTCACTATAAACAGTAGAAGGGTTGGAGGAGATGTAACACTATAAACAGTAGAAGGGTTGGAGGAGATGTAACACTATAAACAGTAGAAGGGTTGGAGGAGATGTAACACTATAAACAGTAGAAGGGTTGGAGGAGATGTAACACTATGAACAGTAGCAGTAGAAGGGTTGGAGGAAATGTATCACTATAAACAGTAGAAGGGTTGGAGGAGATGTAACACTATAAACAGTAGAAGGGTTGGAGGAGATGTAACACTATAAACAGTAGCAGTAGAAGGGTTGGAAGAGATGTATCACTATAAACAGTAGAAGGGTTGGAGGAGTGGTATCACTATAAACAGTAGAAGGGTTGGAGGAGATGTAACACTATAAACAGTAGCAGTAGAAGGGTTGGAGGAGATGTATCACTATAAACAGTAGAAGGGTTGGAGGAGATGTAACACTATAAACAGTAGCAGTAGAACGGTTGGAGGAGATGTATCACTATAAACAGTAGAAGGGTTGGAGGAGATGTAACACTATAAACAGTAGAAGGGTTGGAGGAGATGTATCACTATAAACAGTAGAAGGGTTGGAGGAGATGTAACACTATAAACAGTAGAAGGGTTGGAGGAGATGTAACACTATAAACAGTAGAAGGGTTGGAGATGTAACACTATAAACAGTAGTTGGAGGAGATGTAACACTATAAACAGTAGAAGGGTTGGAGGAGATGTAAACACACTATAAACAGTAGAAGGGTTGGAGGAGATGTATCACTATAAACAGTAGCAGTAGAAGGGTTGGAGGAGATGTAACACTATAAACAGTAGAAGAAGGGTTGGAGGAGATGTATCACTATAAACAGTAGAAGGGTTGGAGGAGATGTAACACTATAAACAGTAGAAGGGTTGGAGGAGATGTATCACTATAAACAGTAGAAGGGTTGGAGGAGATGTAACACTATAAACAGTAGCAGTAGAAGGGTTGGAGGAGATGTATCACTATAAACAGTAGAAGGGTTGGAGGAGATGTAACACTATAAACAGTAGAAGGGTTGGAGGAGATGTATCACTATAAACAGTAGCAGTAGAAGGGTTGGAGGAGATGTATCACTATAAACAGTAGAAGGGTTGGAGGAGATGTATCACTATAAACAGTAGCAGTAGAAGGGTTAGAGGAGATGTAACACTATAAACAGTAGAAGGGTTGGAGGAGATGTATCACTATAAACAGTAGAAGGGTTGGAGGAGATGTATCACTATAAACAGTAGCAGTAGAAGGGTTGGAGGAGATGTAACACTATAAACAGTAGAAGGGTTGGAGGAGATGTAACACTATAAACAGTAGAAGGGTTGGAGGAGATGTAAACACTATAAACAGTAGAAGGGTTGGAGGAGATGTATCACTATAAACAGTAGAAGGGTTGGAGGAGATGTATCACTATAAACAGTAGAAGGGTTGGAGGAGATGTATCACTATAAACAGTAGCAGTAGAAGGGTTGGAGGAGATGTATCACTATAAACAGTAGCAGTAGAAGGGTTGGAGGAGATGTATCACTATAAACAGTAGAAGGGTTGGAGGAGATGTAACACTATAAACAGTAGAAGGGTTGGAGGAGATGTAACACTATAAACAGTAGAAGGGTTGGAGGAGATGTAACACTATAAACAGTAGCAGTAGAAGGGTTGGAGGAGATGTAACACTATAAACAGTAGAAGGGTTGGAGGAGATGTAACTCTATGAACAGTAGACGGGTTGGAGGAGATGTATCACTATAAACAGTAGAAGGGTTGGAGGAGATGTATCACTATAAACAGTAGAAGGGTTGGAGGAGATGTAACACTATAAACAGTAGGGTTGGAGGAGATGTATCACTATAAACAGTAGAAGGGTTGGAGGAGATGTAACACTATAAACAGTAGCAGTAGAAGGGTTGGAGATGTATCACCATAAACAGTAGCAGTAGAAGGGTTGGAGGAGATGTAACACTATAAACAGTAGAAGGGTTGGAGATGTAACACTATAAACAGTAGCAGTAGAAGGGTTGGAGGAGATGTATCACTATAAACAGTAGAAGGGTTGGAGGAGATGTAACACTATAGACAGTAGAAGGGTTGGAGGAGATGTATCACTATAAACAGTAGCAGTAGAAGGGTTGGAGGAGATGTATCACTATAAACAGTAGAAGGGTTGGAGGAGATGTATCACTATAAACAGTAGAAGAAGGGTTGGAGGAGATGTAACACTATAAACAGTAGAAGGGTTGGAGGAGATGTATCACTATAAACAGTAGAAGGGTTGGAGGAGATGTATCACTATAAACAGTAGCAGTAGAAGGGTTGGAGGAGATGTATCACTATAAACAGTAGAAGGGTTGGAGGAGATGTATCACTATAAACAGTAGCAGTAGAAGGGTTGGAGGAGATGTAACACTATAAACAGTAGAAGGGTTGGAGGAGATGTATCACTATAAACAGTAGAAGGGTTGGAGGAGATGTATCACTATAAACAGTAGAAGGGATGGAGGAGATGTATCACTATAAACAGTAGAAGGGTTGGAGGAGATGTAACACTATAAACAGTAGCAGTAGAAGGGTTGGAGGAGATGTATCACTATAAACAGTAGCAGTAGAAGGGTTGGAGGAGATGTATCACTATAAACAGTAGAAGGGTTGGAGGAGATGTAACACTATAAACAGTAGAAGGGTTGGAGGAGATGTAACTCTATAAACAGTAGAAGGGTTGGAGGAGATGTATCACTATAAACAGTAGAAGGGTTGGAGGAGATGTATCAGTAGAAGGGTTGGAGGAGATGTATCACTATAAACAGTAGAAGGGTTGGAGGAGATGTATCACTATAAACAGTAGAAGGGTTGGAGGAGATGTAACACTATAAACAGTAGAAGGGTTGGAGGAGATGTAACACTATAAACAGTAGAAGGGTTGGAGGAGATGTAGAAGGGTTGGAGGAGATGTATCACTATAAACAGTAGTAGAAGGGTTGGAGGAGATGTATCACTATAAACAGTAGCAGTAGAAGAGTTGGAGGAGATGTATCACTATAAACAGTAGAAGGGTTGGAGGAGATGTAACACTTAAACAGGAGGGTTGGAGATGTAACACTATAAACAGTAGAAGGGTTGGAGGAGATGTATCACTATAAACAGTAGAAGGGTTGGAGGAGATGTATCACTATAAACAGTAGAAGGGTTGGAGGAGATGTAACACTATAAACAGTAGAAGGGTTGGAGGAGATGTAACACTATAAACAGTAGAAGGGTTGGAGGAGATGTATCACTATAAACAGTAGAAGGGTTGGAGGAGATGTATCACTATAAACAGTAGCAGTAGAAGAGTTGGAGGAGATGTATCACTATAAACAGTAGAAGGGTTGGAGGAGATGTAACACTATAAACAGTAGAAGTTGGAGGAGATGTAACACTATAAACAGTAGAAGGGTTGGAGGAGATGTAAACAGTAGAAGGGTTGGAGGAGATGTATATAAAACAGTAGAAGGGTTGGAGGAGATGTAACACTATAAACAGTAGAAGGGTTGGAGGAGATGTAACACTATAAACAGTAGAAGGGTTGGAGGAGATGTAACACTATAAACAGTAGAAGGGTTGGAGGAGATGTAACACTATAAACAGTAGCAGTAGAAGGGTTGGAGGAGATGTATCACTATAAACAGTAGAAGGGTTGGAGGAGATGTATCACTATAAACAGTAGAAGGGATGGAGGAGATGGAGGAGATCACTATAAACAGTAGAAGGGTTGGAGGAGATGTAACACTATAAACAGTAGAAGGGTTGGAGGAGATGTAACATTGGAGGAGATGTATCACTATAAACAGTAGCAGTAGAAGGGTTGGAGGAGATGTATCACTATAAACAGTAGAAGGGTTGGAGGAGATGTATCACTATAAACAGTAGAAGGGTTGGAGGAGATGTAACACTATAAACAGTAGAAGGGTTGGAGGAGATGTAACACTATAAACAGTAGAAGGGTTGGAGGAGATGTAACAGTAGAAGGGTTGGAGGAGATGTATCACTATAAACAGTAGAAGGGTTGGAGGAGATGTATCACTATAAACAGTAGAAGGGTTGGAGGAGATGTATCACTATAAACAGTAGAAGGGATGGAGGAGATGTATCAGTAGAAGGGTTGGAGGAGATGTAACACTATAAACAGTAGAAGGGTTGGAGGAGATGTATCACTATAAACAGTAGCAGTAGAAGGGTTGGAGGAGATGTATCACTATAAACAGTAGAAGGGTTGGAGGAGATGTATCACTATAAACAGTAGAGTAGAAGGTTGGAGGAGATGTAACACTATAAACAGTAGAAGGGTTGGAGGAGATGTAACACTATAAACAGTAGCAGTAGAAGGGTTGGAGGAGATGTATCACTATAAACAGTAGAAGGGTTGGAGGAGATGTATCACTATAAACAGTAGAAGGGATGGAGGAGATGTATCACTATAAACAGTAGAAGGGTTGGAGGAGATGTAACACTATAAACAGTAGAAGGGTTGGAGGAGATGTATCACTATAAACAGTAGCAGTAGAAGGGTTGGAGGAGATGTATCACTATAAACAGTAGAAGGGTTGGAGGAGATGTATCACTATAAACAGTAGCAGTAGAAGGGTTGGAGGAGATGTAACACTATAAACAGTAGAAGGGTTGGAGGAGATGTAACACTATAAACAGTAGCAGTAGAAGGGTTGGAGGAGATGTATCACTATAAACAGTAGAAGGGTTGGAGGAGATGTATCACTATAAACAGTAGAAGGGATGGAGGAGATGTATCACTATAAACAGTAGAAGGGTTGGAGGAGATGTAACACTATAAACAGTAGCAGTAGAAGGGTTGGAGGAGATGTATCACTATAAACAGTAGAAGGGTTGGAGGAGATGTATCACTATAAACAGTAGAAGGGTTGGAGGAGATGTTACACTATAAACAGTAGAAGGGTTGGAGGAGATGTAACTCTATAAACAGTAGACGGGTTGGAGGAGATGTATCACTATAAACAGTAGAAGGGTTGGAGGAGATGTATCACTATAAACAGTAGAAGGGTTGGAGGAGATGTATCACTATAAACAGTAGCAGTAGAAGGGTTGGAGGAGATGTATCACTATAAACAGTTGCAGTAGAAGAGTTGGAGGATATGTATCACTATAAACAGTAGAAGGGTTGGAGGAGATGTAACACTATAAACAGTAGAAGGGTTGGAGGAGATGTAACACTATAAACAGTAGAAGGGTTGGAGGAGATGTAACACTATAAACAGTAGAAGGGTTGGAGGAGATGTATCACTATAAACAGTAGAAGGGTTGGAGGAGATGTAACACTATAAACAGTAGAAGGGTTGGAAACAGTAGAAGGGTTGGAGGAGATGTATCACTATAAACAGTAGAAGGGTTGGAGGAGATGTATCACTATAAACAGTAGAAGGGTTGGAGGAGATGTAACACTATAAACAGTAGAAGGGTTGGAGGAGATGTAACACTATAAACAGTAGAAGGGTTGGAGGAGATGTAACACTATAAACAGTAGAAGGGTTGGAGGAGATGTAACACTATAAACAGTAGAAGGGTTGGAGGAGATGTAACACTATAAACAGTAGCAGTAGAAGGGTTGGAGGAGATGTAACACTATAAACAGTAGAACGGTTGGAGGAGATGTATCACTATAAACAGTAGAAGGGTTGGAGGAGATGTATCACTATAAACAGTAGAAGGGTTGGAGGAGATGTATCACTATAAACAGTAGAAGGGTTGGAGGAGATGTATCACTATAAACAGTAGAACGGTTGGAGGAGATGTATCACTATAAACAGTAGAAGGGTTGGAGGAGATGTATCACTATAAACAGTAGAAGGGTTGGAGGAGATGTATCACTATAAACAGTGGAAGGGTTGGAGGACATGTATCACTATAAACAGTAGCAGACGGACAGACAGTATAGACAGGTGGATACAGACAGATAGACAAGCACCCAACATTCATAGTCCATCATCAACCCAACCTGCAGAGTAGTCTTTCTCTCTCTCCTAATGTCATACTGCTAATGCTCATGGGAAATGGTTCTGTGTCCATCATCAACCCAACCTGCAGAGTAGTCTTTCTCTCTCTCCTAATGTCATACTGCTAATGCTCATGGGAAATGGTTCTGTGTCCATCATCAACCCAACCTGCTTTTAAACATCTTCCAGTGACATGGGAGCGTCTGAAAATCCAATAATTTAGACTGTAGAAGTGTTGTGCTGCTGTTTGTAGAATATGTAAATGTCAATAAGCAGCGTACAGCATTCGCTCTTCAACGAGGCTCGGGGAGTTACTAATCACTCAAGGACTACTGGGCTAATCAGAACAGGAGAGACACTTGTACAGCACATGTTCCTTGAAGTCAGACAGCCAAAAGGAAGGCTAGCAGCCTACAGCAGCGTATTTCAGTCAGCTGTATAGTGATAGGGCAAAACAAGTCAACCTGCCCCCAGAGGTGGAGGAGTTTGGGAACCTCTGGTCTACAGTAGTCAGTCTCATACAGTTCTGCCTGTTCCTGACCAAACCCATCAAATAAAACTGCCATTGGGGGATTACCCAGAAAATAGTCCTGAAAATGAATGAGTTATTTTAAAAAGTGTGTGGGTAGATTAAATAGAAGCAGTCAGTCAAAGCAGCACACTGAAGGAGAGAGAGAGAGAGAGAGAGAGCTGCTGCAGCTGCTGTGTTGTTCTGCCCAGTGGTGGGCTCCTCCTCTCCTCTCCTCTCCTCCCCTCCTCTCCTCCTCTTCTCTCCTCTCCTTGCTGCCTGACGCTTGTTGCTAAATCAACATGCAGGGAGGGAAACGGAGAGAAAGAGAGACAAAGAGAGAGAGGGAGAGGGGAGAGAGGGAGAGGAGAGAGAGGGAGAGAAGAGAGGAGAGAGAGGGAGAGGAGAGAGGAGAGAGAGGGAGAGGAGAGGAGAGAGAGGGAGAGGAGAGAGAGAGGAGAGGGAGAGGAGAGGGAGAGGAGAGAGAGGAGAGGGAGAAAAGAGGAGAGGAGAGGAGGAGAGAGAGGAGAAGAGAGGAGAGAGAGGAGAGGGAGAGAGAGGGAGAGAGGAGAGAGAGGGAGAGGAGAGAGAGGGAGAGGAGAGGAGAGAGGGAGAGAAGAGAGGAGAGAGAGGGAGAGAAGAGAGGAGAGAGAGGGAGAGAGGAGAGGGAGAGAGGGAGAGGGAGAGAAGAGAGGAGAGAGAGGGGGAGAGGAGAGAGAGTGAGAGGGAGAGAGGGGGAGAGAAGAGAGAGGGAGAGGAGAGAGAGGGAGAGGAGAGGAGGGGAGAAGAGAGAGAGGAGAGGAAAGAGGGAGAGGAAAGAGAGGGAGAGGAGAGGAGAGGGAGAGGAGAGGGAGAGGAGAGGGAGAGAAGAGAGCAGAGAGGGAGAGGAGAGAGGAGAGAGAGGGAGAGAAGAGAGGAGAGAGAGGGAGATAAGAGAGGAGAGAGAGGGAGAGGAGAGAGGGGGAGAGGAGAGAGGGGGAGAGGAGAGAGGGGGAGAGGGGAGAGAGGGAGAGGAGAAAGAGGAGAGAAGAGAAGAGAAGAGAAGAGAAGAGGAGAGGAGAGGAGAGGAGAGGAGAGGAGAGGAGAGGAGAGGAGAGGAGAGAGAGAGAGAGAGGAGAGGAGAGAAGAGAAGAGAAGAGAGGAGAGGAAAGAGAGGGAGAGGAGAGAAAGGGAGAGAAGAGAGGAAAGAGGGAGAGGAAAGAGAGGGAGAGGAGAGAGAGAGGGAGAGGAGAGAGAGGGAGAGGAGAGGAGAGAGAGGGAGAGAGAGCGAGAGAGAGAGAGAGAGGGGGGAGGGAGGTGAGAGAGAGACAGAGAGAGAAACAGAGAGAGAGACAAACAGAGACAGAGAGAGACACAGAGAGAGAGAGAGAGAGAGAGACTGTATATGTATAATATGACATTTGTAATGTCTTTATTGTTTTGAAATTTCTGTTTGTGCAATGTTTACTGTTAATTTTTATTGTTTATTTCACTTTTGTATATTATCTACCTCACTTGCTTTGGCAATGTTAACACATGTTTCCCATGCCAATAAAGCCTCTTGAATTGAATTGAATTGAGAGAGAGAGAGAGAGAGAGAGAGAGAGAGACTGCTCTGCCCCCTTCCTCCTGTTCTGCCTCTCGTTCCTCCGCTAGTTCCACAGCTGGTTCAGTCAGAACCCGTTACTATCCACAGCTCTACAGAGACCTGGGCTGGCTACAGACCAACAGTCAGAACCCGTTACTATCCACAGCTCTACAGGGACCTGGGCTGGCTACAGACCAACAGTCAGAACCCGTTACTATCAACAGCTCTACAGAGACCTGGGCTGGCTACAGACCAACAGTCAGAACCCGTTACTATCCACAGCTCTATAGAGACCTGGGCTGGCTACAGACCAACAGTCAGAACCCACCCCATTTATGAAAATAGTTTGCTCCTACAGACACTGTCTGTCTGCCTGCTATGTAAAGCAGGCAGACAGGCGTCGAGGCATTCAGTTACTGTTCGATTGAATGTTAGAATGGGAAAAACTATTGACCTGAGTGACATTGAGCGTGGTATGATCGTCGGTGCCAGGCGCGCCGGATCTAGTATCTCAGTAAACTGACGGCCTCCTGGGCTTTTCACACACGACAGTGTCTAGGGTTTACCGAGGACGGAGCGACAAACACACATCCAGTCAGCGGAAGTCCTGTAGGGGAAAACAGCTCGTTGATGAGAGAGGTGGAAGGAGAACGGGAAGAATCATGCAAGCTAACAGGCGGGTCACAAATACGCAAATAACACCGCAGTAAAAAAAAAAAGTGGTGTGCAGAACGACATCTCGGGAATCTGAAGGTCCTTGTCAAGGATGGACTACTGCAGCAAGCGACCACACCAGGTTCCACTCCTATCAGCTAAACACAAGAAGAAGAGGCTCCAGTGGGCAACGCCATCACCAACACTGGACAACTGAGGAGTGGAAAAACCATTGTTGTCTGGTCCAACAAATCCCGGGGTCCTGTTCTGTCATGCTGAGTCAGGATTGGGCGTAAACAGCATGAGGCCCCGTCCTGCCTGGTGTCAACGGTACAGGCTGGAGGCTGTGATGTAATGCTGTGGGGAATGTTTTCCTGGCACACGTTAGGTCCCACGATACCAAATGAACAACGTTTGAGCACCACACCTTGTAGAATCCACACCCCAAAAAAGTCAGTTTGTTTTGGAGGCACCCGACCCGGTACTAGATGGGTGTACCTAATAAATTGTCCACCGAGTGTATATAACATGTATAGACTAATATAATAGATCATGTGCATGTCGGTGGTGATGACATGCTGGTGCCGAAGATGACAAGGGAAATACATGTTGATATAATCTAACTTTAACACTCAATCACACACACACACACACACACACACACACACACACACACACACACACACACACACACACACACAACAACAAACACACTGCCCCCCCCCACATACACACAAACACACTGCCCCCCTCACACATACACACACACAAACACACTGCCCCCCACACACACACACATACACACACAAACACACAAACACACTGTTCCCCCCTCACACATACACACACACACACACACACACACTGCCCCCCACATACACACAAACACACTGCCCCCCCACATACACACAAACACACTGCCACCCCCTCACACATACACACACACAAACACACTGCCCCCCCCACACACACACATACACACACAAACACACTGTGCCCCCTCACACATACACACACACACACACACACACACATTGCCCCCCCCCCATACACACAAACACACTGCCCCCCCCACACACAAACACACACACACACACACACACAAACACACTGCACCCCCCTCACACACACACACACACAGTCTGTAACCCCACCTTGCCACTGAAGCTCTGGCGGATGTCTGACAGGGTCTCTGGAGCCATGAAGGCAGGAGTCCCAGCCGTGGAGGAGAGCAAGGCATCGTTGCCCTCAAACTGGTTACTGACCCCAAAGTCGGCAATCTTCACATGACTGTCATCACCCAGCAGCAGGTTAGAAGGCTTGATGTCCCGGTGGACTATCTTCTGGTAGTGCACTGAGGAGAACAGAGAGAGAGAGAGAGAGAGAGAGAGAGAGAGAGAGACAGAGAGAGAGACAGAGAGAAAGAGGGAGAGACAGAGAGAAAAAGAGAAAGAGAAAGAGAGAGAGAGAGAGAGAGAAAGAGAAAGAGAGAAAGAGAGAGAGAGAGAAAGAGAGAGAGAAAGAGAGAAAGAGAGAGAGAGAGAGAGAGAAAGAGAGAGAGAGAGAAAGAGAGAGAGAGAGAGAGAGAGAGAGAGAAAGAGAGAGAGAGAGAAAGAGAGAGAGAGAGACGGCGAAATAGCAGAACTTTATATGTTAAGTGATTTTCATGATGCCAGACTTTCTAATGACCAATATGATTTGGCCAAGAGACAGAGTTTTTCTGTGGTCAGAAACACCGCAGGGCTCTAGTTATTCTTTAAAAAAAGAGATCTTCTTCTACCAGGCAGAGAAGAAGACGTCCTAATCAACCGGGGGCAGCAGGGTCGTGTTCATAAGAGCATAATGTAGCAAAAGAAGTCTCAAAACCAGCATTTCCTCAAGTTCAATAACAATACATATCATTTAGTAGACGCTTTAATCTCTAGCAATTTACACTCATGAATGTGTACACTACCGTTCAAAGGTTTGGGGACACTTAGAAATGTCCTTGTTTTTGAAAGAAAAACATTTTTTTGGGCCATTAAAATAACATCAAATTGATCAGAAATACAATGTAGACATTGTTAATATTGTAAATGACTATTGTAGCTGGAAACGTCATATTTTTTATGGACTATCTACATAGGTGTACAGAGGCCCATTATCAGCAACCATCACTCCTGTGTTCCAATGGCGTGTTGTGTTAGCTAATTCAAGTTTATAACTTTAAAAGGCTAATTGATCATTAGAAAACCCTTTTGCAATTATGTTAGCACAGCTGAAAACTGTTGTGCTCCTTAAAGAAGCAATAAAACGGGCCTTCTTTAGACTAGTTGAGTATCCGGAGCATCAGCATTTTGTGGGTTCGATTACAGGCTCAAAATGGCCAAAACAAATAACTTTCTTCTGAAACTCGTTAGTCTATTCTTGTTCTGAAAAATTAAGGCTATTCCATGAGAGAAATTGCCAAGAAACTGAAGATCTCGTACAACGCTGTGTACCACTCCCTTCACAGAAGATGTCTCCCACTAGAGCAAATGTCTCCCACTAGAGAGGAGTGGGAGGCCCCGGTGCACAACTGAGCAAGAGGACAAGTACATTAGAGTGTCTACTTTGAGAAACAAATGCCTCACAAGTCCTCAACCGGCAGCTTCATTAGATAGTACCTGCAAAACACCAGTCAAGTCAATTCAATTCAATTCAATTCAAGGGCTTTATTGGCATGGGAAACATGTGTTAACATTGCCAAAGCAAGTGAGGTAGATAATATATAAAGTGAATATATAAAGTGGAATAAACAATAAAAATTAACAGTAAACATTACACATACAGAAGTTTCAAAACAATAAAGATATTACAAATGTCATATTATATATATACAGTGTTTTAACAATGTACAAATGGTAAAGGACACAAGATAAAATAAATAAGCATAGATATGGGTTGTATTTACAATGGTGCGTGTTCTTCACTGGTTGCCCTTTTCTCGTGGCAACAGGTCACAAATCTTGCTGCTTTGATGGCACACTGTGGAATTTCACCCAGTAGATATGGGAGTTTTTCAAAATTGGATTTGTTTTCGAATTCTTTGTGTATCTGTGTAATCTGAGGGAAATATGTCTCTCTAATATGGTCATACATTGGGCAGGAGGTTAGGAAGTGCAGCTCAGTTTCCACCTCATTTTGTGGGCAGTGAGCACATAGCCTGTCTTCTCTTGAGAGCCATGTCTGCCTACGGCGGCCTTTCTCAATAGCAAGGCTATGCTCGCTGAGTCTGTACATAGTCAAAGCTTTCCTTAATTTTGGGTCAGTCACAGTGGTCAGGTATTCTGCCGCTGTGTACTCTCTGTGTAGGGCCAAATAGCATTCTAGTTTGCTCTGTTTTTTTGTTAATTCTTTCCAATGTGTCAAGTAATTATCTTTTTGTTTTCTCATGATTTGGTTGGGTCTAATTGTGCTGCTGTCCTGGGACTCTGTAGGGTGTGTTTGTGAACAGAGCCCCAGGACCAGCTTGCTTAGGGTACTCTTCTCCGGGTTCATCTCTCTGTAGGTGATGGCTTTGTTGTGGAAGGTTTGGGAATCGCTTCCTTTTAGGTGGTTATAGAATTTAACAGCTCTTTTCTGGATTTTGATAATTAGTGGGTATCGGCCTAATTCTGCTCTGCATGCATTATTTGGTGTTCTACGTTGTACACGGAGGATATTTTCTCTCAGATCGTTCACAGCTTTGTGGAAGTTACCTGTGGCGCTGATGTTTAGGCCAAGGTATGTATAGTTTTTTGTGTGCTCTAGGGCAACAGTGTCTAGATGGAATTTGTATTTGTGGTCCTGGTGACTGGACCTTTTTTGGAACACCATTATTTTGGTCTTACTGATATTTACTGTCAGGGCCCAGGTCTGACAGAATCTGTGCATAAGATCGAGGTGCTGCTGTAGGCCCTCCTTGGTTGGTGACAGAAGTACCAGATCATCAGCAAACAGCAGACATTTGACTTCGGATTCTAGTAGGGTGAGGCCGGGTGCTGCAGACTTTTCTAGTGCCCGCGCCAGTTCGTTGATATATATGTTAAAGAGGGTGGGGCTTAAGCTGCATCCCTGTCTAACCCCACGACCCTGTGTGAAGAAATGTGTGTGTTTTTTGCCAATTTTAACCGCACACTTGTTGTTTGTGTACATGGATTTTATGATGTCGTATGTTTTACCCCCAACACCACTTTCCATCAGTTTGTATAGCAGACCCTCATGCCAAATTGAGTCGAAGGCTTTTTTGAAATCAACAAAGCATGAGAAGACTTTGCCTTTGTTTTGGTTTGTTTGGTTGTCAATTAGGGTGTGCAGGGTGAATACATGGTCTGTTGTACGGTAATTTGGTAAAAAGCCAATTTTACATTTGCTCAGTACATTGTTTTCATTGAGGAAGTGTACGAGTCTGCTGTTAATGATAATGCAGAGGATTTTCCCAAGGTTACTGTTGATGCATATTCCACGGTAGTTATTGGGGTCAAATTTGTCTCCATTTTTGTGGATTGGGGTGATCAGTCCTTGGTTCCAAATATTGGGGAAGATGCCAGAGCTAAGGATGATGTTAAAGAGTTTTAGTATAGCCAATTGGAATTTGTTGTCTGTATATTTGATCATTTCATTGAGGATACCATCAACACCACAGGCCTTTTTGGGTTGGAGGGTTTTTATTTTGTCCTGTAACTCATTCAATGTAATTGGAGAATCCAGTGGGTTCTGGTAGTCTTTAATAGTTGATTCTAAGATCTGTATTTGATCATGTATATGTTTTTGCTCTTTATTCTTTGTTATAGAGCCAAAGAGATTGGAGAAGTGGTTTACCCATACATCTCCATTTTGGATAGATAATTCTTCGTGTTGTTGTTTGTTTAGTGTTTTCCAATTTTCCCAGAAGTGGTTAGAGTCTATGGATTCTTCAATTACATTGAGCTGATTTTTGACATGCTGTTCCTTCTTTTTCCGTAGTGTATTTCTGTATTGTTTTAGTGATTTACCATAGTGAAGGCGTAGACTCAGGTTTTCCGGGTCTCTATGTTTTTGGTTGGACAGGTTTCTCAATTTCTTTCTTAGATTTTTGCATTCTTCATCAAACCATTTGTCATTGTTGTTAATTTTCTTCGGTTTTCTATTTGAGATTTTTAGATTTGATAGGGAGGCTGAGAGGTCAAATATACTGTTAAGATTTTCTACTGCTAAGTTTACACCTTCACTATTACAGTGGAACGTTTTACCCAGGAAATTGTCTAAAGGGGATTGAATTTGTTGTTGCCTAATTATTTTTTGGTAGGTTTCCAAACTGCATTCCTTCCATCTATAGCATTTCTTAATGTTACTCAGTTCCTTTGGCTTTGATGCCTCATGATTGAGTATTGCTCTGTTTAAGTAGACTGTGATTTTGCTGTGGTCTGATAGGGGTGTCAGTGGGCTGACTGTGAACGCTCTGAGAGACTCTGGGTTGAGGTCAGTGATAAAGTAGTCTACAGTACTACTGCCAAGAGATGAGCTATAGGTGTACCTACCATAGGAGTCCCCTCGAAGCCTACCATTGACTATGTACATACCCAGCGTGCGACAGAGCTGCAGGAGTTGTGACCCGTTTTTGTTGGTTATGTTGTCATAGTTGTGCCTAGGGGGCATATGTGGGAGGGAATGCTGTCACCTCCAGGCAGGTGTTTGTCCCCCTGTGTGCTGAGGGTGTCAGGTTCTTGTCCGGTTCTGGCATTTAGGTCGCCACAGACTAGTACATGTCCCTGGGCCTGGAAATGATTGATTTCCCCCTCCAGGGTGGAGAAGCTGTCTTCATTAAAATATGGGGATTCTAGTGGGGGATATAGGTAGCACACAGGAGGACATTTTTCTCTGTTAGGATAATTTCCTTTAGAATTTCTAGCCAAATGTAAAATGTTCCTGTTTTGATTAATTTAATGGAGTGAGTTAGGTCTGCTCTATACCAAATTAGCATACCCCCTGAGTCCCTTCCCTGTTTCACACCTGGTAGTTTGGTGGATGGGACTACCAGCTCTCTGTAACCTAGAGGGCAACCGGTGGGTCTGTCTCCTCTGTACCAGGTTTCTTGCAGGATGACAATGTCTGTATTACCGATTTCTTTGGTGAAGTCCGGGTTTCTGCTCTTCAGGCCAAAGGCAGATGACCTCAGGCCTTGGATATTCCAGGATGATATAGTGAATGCTTTTTGTTCCATAGAGTGTCCAATGTTGTTGGTCGTGGTTTGGCCTCAGGCCAGTAAGTGTGAGCAGAGCCTGCTGAGCATCTGGTACATGCCATTGGCTTGGGCGAGTGTGAGAGTGGGGGTTGGGACTGTTTGCCCACTCACTACCTGGGCGTATGTGTGGCTTCCATGTTGAGGCCCTCTTTGCGGGGGTGGGGTGCATGGGGTGGGCAGGAGTGGCATAGGTCTGATCTGAGGGGGCCTAAATGGGGTGTGGGCATGGTTGACGTGGGGGGTGTTGATTGGTTGGGGTGGGGGTGTGGATGTGTCTGGGTGTGCGGTGGTCTGGATGTAATTCCTCTTGGCGTGGGTCCTCTATGTGTAGGTCCAGGGGGGTCCTGCAGGTCTGGGAGGGTGTCTCGCTGGTCTGGGTGGGGTGTCTATTGACCTGTTGCTCCTGTGTGAAGTGTTGGGGATACGTTTGAGAGCGATGTCCTTTAGAGTTCGGGCAAAGGTGGGCACTGCTGCCTTGTAGAGGTGGACCTGGTCATAGAGGCTGTTCAAGTCCAGGGTGGAGTGGTGGGCCAGGAAAACGTTTGGTTTTGAGGCACAGTCACGGGAAATACTTGCGTTTAGTCTCAATGTCAACAATTAAGAGGCGACTCCGGGATGCTGGCCTTCTAATGAAGCTGCCAGTTGAGGAATTGTGAGGCATCTGTTTCTCAAACTAGACACTCTAATGTACTTGTCCTCTTGCTCAGTTGTGCACCGGGGCCTCCCACTCTTTCTATTCTGGTTAGGGCCAGTTTGCTCTGTTCTGTGAAGGGTGTAGTACACAGCGTTGTACGAGATCTTCAGTTTCTTGGCAATTTCTCACATGGAATAGCCTTCATTTCTCAGAACAAGAATAGACTGACGAGTTTCAGAAGAAAGGTCTGATTACTGCTGCCTGGCAGTGACTGCTGTAACACCCACACACAGATGTGATGCACCGTGCTGCTGCCTGGCAGTGATGTGACACCGGTCGCTCCCCGGATTAATGATTGAACAGTGAAGACATGAATGGCTTGACCTTGGGGTTGATTTCTATGGTACAGAAACATTGTGAGTACGTACAGGGTGACTGATACTAAGCTATACTGCAGCTCTTCACACACACGAAGAGACACACTAACTTTGACATTTAAGAAATTTAGCAGATGCTCTTATCCAGAACAACGTACAGGAGCAATTAGGGTTAAGTGCCTTGAATTAAGTGCCTTGCTCAAGGTCGCATTCAGATTGTGGATAAGAGCGTCTGCTAAACGACTAGAATGTAAAACGATCAAATTCAGTTTATTTCAAGTGCATTCAAATTCACATCAATGTCATAACACATTTTAGAGAGAAAGTAAGTGCTGTAAATCTGTGAGTCGTGCATTAAAGGGCCAATCTGTGAGCCATGCATTAAAGGGCCAATCTGTGAGTCATGCATTAAAGGGCCAATCTGTGAGTCATGCATTAAAGGGCCAATCTGTGAGTCATGCATTAAAGGGCCAATCTGTGAGTCAATGCATGCATTAAAGGGCCAATCTGTGAGTCATGCATTAAAGGGCCAATCTGTGAGTCATGCATTAAAGGGCCAATCTGTGAGTCATGCATTAAATTAAAGGGCCAATCTGTGAGTCATGCATTAAAGGGCCAATCTGTGAGTCATGCATTAAAGGGCCAATCTGTGAGTCATGCATTAAAGGGCCAATCTGTGAGTCATGCATTAAAGGGCCAATCTGTGAGTCGTGCATTAAAGGGCCAATCTGTGAGTCATGCATTAAAGGGCCAATCTGTGAGTCATGCATTAAAGGGCCAATCTGTGAGTCATGCATTAAAGGGCCAATCTGTGAGTCATGCAATCTGTGAATTAAAGGGCCAATCTGTGAGTCATGCATTAAAGGGCCAATCTGTGAGTCGTGCATTAAAGGGCCAATCTGTGAGTCATGCATTAAAGGGCCAATCTGTGAGTCGTGCATTAAAGGGCCAATCTGTGAGTCATGCATTAAAGGGCCAATCTGTGATTTCTACATCCAGTTTTTGACTTTTAAATGAATTAGATACACATTGATTCTTGAAGAATGTAACTTATAAATGCCTAATGAGCTGAGTTCAACTGTCATACCTCATTAGAAACCCCCCAAAATAAGCTTGTTTAACACCGATGTTTGTAAACAATGTATCGGTAAACAAACAGTCAATCCTGGCATCTGTAGTTCTGTCTATGAATTTGAGAGTGGGTACATTTCTCCAGGCCCATCCCTCAGTTTTTTACCAAAATATACAGTGGGTAGACCGCTTTGAAGTGCAGAACCTTGAAGTGTACATTAGAGATAGAGCAAACATATACACTAACTCCTCCCATTTTACCTTTATTCAACTAGGCAAGTCAGTTAAGAACAAATTCTTATTTTCAATGACGGCCTAGGAACAGTGGGTTACTAGTCCAACGCTCTAACCACTAGGCTACCCTGCCGCCCCTATGTGACCCAACATCCTGCGATGCAGCTAACCATGTAACGACAACAATTACAGAGAAGATCCAAACAAGAACATTTTGCTCTAAGCTGGTGAGTCGCCTCATTAAGGAAACTAATATTTATTTTACTAGGCAGGTCAGTTAAGAACAAATTTGTATTTACAACCGATTCCCTAGGACCAGTGGGTTAACTGCCTTGTTCAGGGGGAGAACAACAGATGTTTACCTTGTCCGCTCAGGGATTCGATCCAGAGACCTTTCGGTTACTGGCCCAAAGCTTTAACCACTAGGCTACCTGCCGTAAACTATGTGAAGCATATTGTTTATCCTACGTGATACTAGTAGCCATGCTATTACGGAGGTGAATACTTCCTGTAGGCATTATCTACTTCCTATATGTTACACAACATAGCCCAAGCTCTGCCATAGCCTACAGAGCATACGCTGCATACTTAGAGAGCATACAGGACACAACATACTGTAACCCATCCTACCATGGTACTACAGTGCAGTTCACCTATTGATTATGCTAATAACCCTGTGAGCCAGATACCCCTCAGTCTAATATAGGACATCAGCCTTAGAAAAGCCCTGATTGGCTATAAGCTTAACACTAAACATCCTGATTGGCTATAAACTCAACACTAAACATCCTGATTGGCTATATGCTCAACACTAAACATCCTGATTGGCTATAAGCTCAACATTAAACATCCTGATTGGCTATAAGCTCAATACTAAACATCCTGATTGGCTATACACTCAACACTAAACATACTGATTGGCTATAAGCTCAACATTAAACATCCTGATTGGCTATAAGCTCAATACTGAAGCTCCTGATTGGCTATGACCTCAATAGCACTGAGGGGGTAGATTGTGTATGACAGTCTGACACATCAGAAGAGAGAAAGTCCTTTAGGACCTGAACATACTGTGGCTGGAGGGGAGCTGAGGGGGAAAACACAGAGGGGGAAATGGAGACTCAAGTCTACCAGGCACACTGTTTTACCCTGTTCAGTGATGGAGGCTGGCTCCTCTTCTCCACTGAGATTATGATGTCAGGCAGTCTGGCAGTCAGGCAGTCTGATAGTCAGTCAGTATGATAGTCTGGCAGTCAGTCAGCCTGATAGTCTGACAGGCAGTCTGATAGTCAGGCAGTCTGATAGTCAGTCAGTATGATAGTCTGGCAGTCAGTCAGCCTGATAGTCTGGCAGTCAGGCAGTATGATAGTCAGGCAGTTTGATAGTCAGTCAGTTTGATAGTCAGGCAGTCGGGTAGTCAGGCAGTCGGGTAGTCAGGCAGTCGGGTAGTCAGGCAGTCGGGTAGTCAGGCAGTCTGATAGTCAGGCAGTCGGATAGTCAGGCAGTCTGATAGTCAGGCAGTCTGATAGTCTGGCAGTCTGATAGTCTGGCAGTCTGGTAGTCAGTCAGTCTGACAGTCAGGTAGTCTGGTAGTCAGGCAGTCTGATAGTCAGGCAGTCTGACAGTCAGGCAGTCTGACAGTCAGGCAGTCTGGTAGTCAGGCAGTCTGGTAGTCAGGCAGTCTGGTAGTCAGTCAGTCTGACAGTCTGGCAACCGGCAGTCTGGTAGTCAGGCAGTCTGGTAGTCAGGCAGTCTCGTAGTCAGTCAGTCAGTCTGACAGTCAGGCAGTCTGGTAGTCAGGCAGTCTGATAGTCAGGCAGTCTGGCAGTCTGGTAGTCAGGCAGTCTGGTAGTCAGTCAGTCTGGCAGTCAGGCAGTCAGTCTGGCAGTCAGGCAGTCTGGTAGTCAGGCAGTCTGGTAGTCAGGCAGTCTGGTAGTCAGGCAGGCAGTCTGGCAGTCAGGCAGTCTGGTAGTCAGGCAGTCTGGTAGTCAGGCAGTCTGGCAGTCTGGTAGTCAGGCAGTCTGGCAGTCTGGCAGTCTGGTAGCTCAGTGTAAGCCTCTGCTGCAACTCAATGATGTAGCGGTATGTACAGTACTGTATGTACGAGGGGGAAAGGAGACAAAGAAGTAGGATGGTAGTACTCACAGTACTGTATGTACGAGGGGGAAAGGAGAGGAAGGAGTAGGATGGTAGTACTCACAGTACTGTATGTACGAGGGGGAAAGGAGAGGAAGGAGTAGGATGGTAGTACTCACAGTACTGTATGTACGAGGGGGAAAGGGGAGGAAGGAGTAGGATGGTAGTACTCACAGTACTCCATGCCCAAGACGATGTCTCTGAAGTAGAGGCGTGTCTGGTCCTCAGTGAAGGGGCTGTCTGTAGGGACCTCCATCACTGGACTGGGATCACCGCAGGAACCAACCCACAGATAGGTAGAGAGAGAGAGAGAGATAACATAGTACATAGCTAACAATAACATTTCAAAATTATTTTGAAACGTTTGTGTGTGTAATGTTTACTGTGAATTTGTTTGTTTACTTGCTTTGGCAATGTAAACATGTTTCCCATGCCAATAAAGCCCAGTTGGGAGGGGTATCTGGAGAGAGAGCGAGAAAGAGATAGCTAGAGAGACTCTATGTCTGTCTGACTGAAGAGATAGCTAGAGAGACTGTCTGTCTGACTGGAGAGATAGCTAGAGAGACTGTCTGTCTGACTGAAGAGATAGCTAGAGAGACTATGTCTGTCTGACTGAAGAGATAGCTAGAGAGACTGTCTGTCTGACTGGAGAGATAGCTAGAGAGACTGTCTGTCTGTCTGAAGAGATAGCTAGAGAGACTGTCTGTCTGACTGGAGAGATAGCTAGAGAGACTGTCTGTCTGTCTGTCTGTCTGACGAGATAGCTAGAGAGACTGTCTGTCTGACTGAAGAGATAGCTAGAGAGACTGTCTGTCTGTCTGACTGAAGAGATAGCTAGAGAGACTGTCTGTCTAACTGAACAGATAGCTAGAGAGACTGTGTCTGTCTGTCTGTCTGTCGAGATAGCTAGAGAGACTGTCTGTCTGAAGAGATAGCTAGAGAGACTGTCTGTCTGAAGAGATAGCTAGAGAGACTGTCTGTCTGTCTGACTGAAGAGATAGCTAGAGAGACTGTCTGTCTGACTGAAGAGATAGCTAGTGAGACTGTCTGTCTGTCTGACTGAAGAGATAGCTAGAGAGACTGTCTGTCTGACTGAAGAGATAGCTAGAGAGACTGTCTGTCTGACTGACGAAGAGATAGCTAGAGAGACTGTCTGTCTGTCTGACTGAAGAGATAGCTAGAGAGACTGTCTGTCTGTCTGACTGAAGAGATAGCTAGAGAGACTGTCTGTCTGACTGAATAGATAGCTAGAGAGACTGTCTGTCTGACTGAATAGATAGCTAGAGAGACTGTCTGTCTGACTGAAGAGATAGCTAGAGAGACTGTCTGTCTGACTGAAGAGATAGCTAGAGAGACTGTCTGTCTGACTGAAGAGATAGCTAGAGAGACTGTCTGTCTGACTGAAGAGATAGCTAGAGAGACTGTCTGCTTGTCTGACTGACAAGATAGCTAGAGAGACTGTCTGTCTGTCTGTCTGACTGAAGAGATAGGTAGAGAGACTTTCTGTCTGTCTGACTGAAGAGATAGCTAGAGAGACTGTCTGTCTGACTGAAGAGATAGCTAGAGAGACTGTCTGTCTGACTGAAGAGATAGCTAGAGAGACTGTGTGTCTGTCTGTCTGACTGAAGAGATAGCTAGAGAGAATGTCTGTCTGACTGAAGAGATAGCTAGAGAGACTGTCTGCTTGTCTGACTGACAAGATAGCTAGAGAGACTGTCTGTCTGTCTGACTGAAGAGATAGGTAGAGAGACTTTCTGTCTGTCTGACTGAAGAGATAGCTAGAGAGACTGTCTGTCTGACTGAAGAGATAGCTAGAGAGACTGTCTGACTGAAGAGATAGCTAGAGAGACTGTCTGTCTGACTGAAGAGATAGCTAGAGAGACTGTCTGTCTGTCTCTGTCTGGCTGAAGAGATAGCTAGAGAGACTGTCTGCTTGTCTGACTGACAAGATAGCTAGAGAGACTGTCTGTCTGTCTGACTGAAGAGATAGCTAGAGAGACTGTCTGTCTGACTGAATAGATAGCTAGAGAGACTGTCTGTCTGACTGAACAGATAGCTAGAGAGACTGTCTGTCTGTCTGAAGAGATAGCTAGAGAGACTGTCTGTCTGTCTGACTGAAGAGATAGCTAGAGAGACTGTCTGTCTGACTGAATAGATAGCTAGAGAGACTGTCTGTCTGACTGAAGAGATAGCTAGAGAGACTGTCTGTCTGACTGAAGAGATAGCTAGAGAGACTGTCTGTCTGACTGAAGAGATAGCTAGAGAGACTGTCTTCTGTCTGTCTGTCTGACTGAAGAGATAGCTAGAGAGACTGTCTGTCTGACTGAAGAGATAGCTAGAGAGACTGTCTGTCTGACTGAAGAGATAGCTAGAGAGACTGTCTGTCTGACTGAAGAGATAGCTAGAGAGACTGTCTGTCTGTCTGACTGAAGAAATAGCTAGAGAGACTGTCTGTCTGACTGAAGAGATAGCTAGAGAGACTGTCTGCCTGAAGAGATAGCAAGAGAGACTGTCTGCTTGTCTGACTGACAGGATAGCTAGAGAGACTGTCTGTCTGTCTGTCTGACTGAAGAGATAGCTAGAGAGACTGTCTGTCTGACTGAATAGATAGCTAGAGAGACTGTCTGTCTGACTGAAGAGATAGCTAGAGAGACTGTCTGTCTGACTGAAGAGATAGCTAGAGAGACTGTCTGTCTGACTGAAGAGATAGCTAGAGAGACTGTCTGTCTGTCTCTGTCTGACTGAAGAGATAGCTAGAGAGACTGTATGTCTGAAGAGATAGCTAGAGAGACTGTCTGCTTGTCTGACTGAAGAGATAGCTAGAGAGACTGTCTGTCTGACTGAAGAGATAGCTAGAGAGACTGTCTCTGACTGAATAGATAGCTAGAGAGGCTGTCTGTCTGACTGAAGAGATAGCTAGAGAGACTGTCTGTCTGACTGAAGAGATAGCTAGAGAGACTGTCTGTCTAACTGAACAGATAGCTGGAGAGACTGTGTCTGTCTGTCTGTCTGACGAGATAGCTAGAGAGACTGTCTGTCTGTCTGACTGAAGAGATAGCTAGAGAGACTGTCTGTCTGTCTGACTGAAGAGATAGCTAGAGAGACTGTGTCTGACTGAATAGATAGCTAGAGAGACTGTCTGTCTGACTGAAGAGATAGCTAGAGAGACTGTCTGTCTGACTGAAGAGATAGCTAGAGAGACTGTCTGTCTAACTGAACAGATAGCTAGAGAGACTGTCTGTCTGTCTGTCTGTCTGACGAGATAGCTAGAGAGACTGTCTGTCTGTCTCTGTCTGACTGAAGAGATAGCTAGAGAGACTGTCTGTCTGTCTGACTGAAGAGATAGCTAGAGAGACTGTCCATCTGACTGAATAGACAGCTAGACGGACTGTCTGTCTGACTGAAGAGATAGCTAGAGAGACTGTCTGTCTGTCTGACTGAAGAGATAGCTAGAGAGACTGTGTCTGACTGAAGAGATAGCTAGAGAGACTGTCTGTCTGTCCGAAGAGATAGCTAGAGAGACTGTCTGCTTGTCTGACTGACAAGATAGCTAGAGACTGTCTGTCTGTCTGACTGAAGAGATAGCTAGAGAGACTGTCTGTCTGACTGAATAGATAGCTAGAGAGACTGTCTGTCTGACTGAAGAAATAGCTAGAGAGACTGTCTGTCTGACTGAAGAGATAGCTAGAGAGACTGTCTGTCTAACTGAACAGATAGCTAGAGAGACTGTGTCTGTCTGTCTGTCTGTCGAGATAGCTAGAGAGACTGTCTGTCTGAAGAGATAGCTAGAGAGACTGTCTGTCTGTCTGACTGTCTGTCTGTCTGACTGAAGAGATAGCTAGAGAGACTGTCTGTCTGACTGAAGAGATAGCTAGAGAGACTGTCTGTCTGTCTGTCTGTCTGACTGAAGAGATAGCTAGAGAGACTGTCTGTCTGTCTGTCTGACGAGATAGCTAGAGAGACTGTCTGTCTGTCTGACTGAATAGATAGCTAGAGAGACTGTCTGTCTGACTGAAGAGATAGCTAGAGAGACTGTCTGTCTGACTGAAGAGATAGCTAGAGAGACTGTCTGTCTGAAGAGATAGCTAGAGACTGTCTGTCTGACGAAGAGATAGCTAGAGAGACTGTCTGTCTGACTGAAGAGATAGCTAGAGAGACTGTCTGTCTGTCTGACTGAAGAGATAGCTAGAGAGACTGTCTGTCTGACTGAAGAGATATCTAGAGAGACTGTCTGTCTGACTGAAGAGATAGCTAGAGAGACTGTCTGTCTGACTGAAGAGATAGCTAGAGAGACTGTCTGTCTGACTGAAGAGATAGCTAGAGAGACTGTCTGTCTGACTGAAGAGATAGCTAGAGAGACTGTCTGTCTGTCTGACTGACGAGATAGCTAGAGAGACTGTCTGTCTGTCTGACTGAATAGATAGCTAGAGAGACTGTCTGTCTGACTGAAGAGATAGCTAGAGAGACTGTCTGTCTGACTGAAGAGATAGCTAGAGAGACTGTCTGTCTGACTGAAGAGATAGCTAGAGAGACTGTCTGTCTGACTGAAAGAGATAGCTAGAGAGACTGTGTCTGACTGAAGAGATAGCTAGAGAGACTGTCTGTCTGTCTGACGAGATAGCTAGAGAGACAGTCTGTCTGTCTGACTGAAGAGACAGCTAGAGAGACTGTCTATCTGACTGACTGACTGACCAACAGACAGAGACTGTCACACAGACAGATGGACAGAGCTGTAACACAGACAGATGGACAGACAGAGAAAGAGACAGACAGACGGACACAGAGAGAGCGAGAGAGAGAGAGAGGCAGAGACACAGAGAGCGAGAGAAGGAGACAGAGACACAGGGAGCAAGAGAGAGAGAGAGAGAACGAGAGAGAGCGAGAGAGCGACAGACAGACACAGGCTGACTGACTATTGGTTGCATCACTGCCTGGTACGGTAACTGCTCGGCCTCCGACCGCAAGGCACTACAGAGGGTAGTGTGTACGGCCCAGTACATCACTGGGGCCACGCTTCCTGCCATCCAGGACCTCTATACCAGGCGGTCAGAGGTTGGCCCTAAAAATTGTCAAAGATTCCAGCCACCCTAATCATAGACTGGTCTCTATGCTACCGCACAGAAAAGCGGTACAGGAGCGCCAAGTCGAGGTCCAAGAGGCTCTTTAACAGCTTCTACCCCCAAGTCATAAGACTGCTAAACAGCTAAATCAAAGGCCTACCCAGACCCCTCTTTTACACTGCTGCTACTCTCTGTTTATTATCTATGCATAGTCACTTTAAGAACTCTGCCTACATGTACATATTACGTCAATTACCTTGACTAACCGGTGCCCCCGCACATTGACTCTGTACTGGTACCCACTGTATATAGCCTCCACATTGACTCTGTACCGGTACCCCCTGTATATAGTCTCCACATTGACTCTGTACCGGTACCCCCTGTATATAGTCTCCACATTGACTCTGTACCGGTACCCCCTGTATATAGTCTCCACATTGACTCTGTACCGACTCTGTACCCCCTGTTACCCCCTGTATATAGCCTCCACATTGACTCTGTACCGGTACCCCCTGTATATAGCCTCCACATTGACTCTGTACCGGTACCCCCTGTATATAGCCTCCACATTGACTCTGTACCGGTACCCTCTGTATATAGTCTCCACATTGACTCTGTACCGGTACCCCCTGTATATAGCCTCCACATTGACTCTGTACCGGTACCCCCTGTATATAGCCTCCACATTGACTCTGTACCGGTACCCCCTGTATATAGTCTCCACATTGACTCTGTACCGGTACCCCCTGTATATAGTCTCCACATTGACTCTGACTCTACTGGTACCACCCTGTATATAGTCTCCACATTGACTCTGTACCGGTACCCTCTGTATATAGTCTCCACATTGACTCTGTACCGGTACCCCCTGTATATAGTCTCCACATTGACTCTGTACCGGTACCCCCTGTATATAGTCTCCACATTGACTCTGTACCGGTACCCCCTGTATATGACTTGACTCTGTACCCTGTATATAGTCT
>NC_056458.1:44877969-44970469 GCF_018296145.1 Oncorhynchus tshawytscha | reverse complement strand
AATTGAGTCGAAGGCTTTTTTGAAATCAACAAAGCATGAGAAGACTTTGCCTTTGTTTTGGTTTGTTTGGTGGTCAATTAGGGTGTGCAGGGTGAATACATGGTCTGTTGTACGGTAATTTCGTAAAAAGCCAATTTGACATTTTCTCAGTACATTGTTTTCATTGAGGAAGTGTACGAGTCTGCTGTTAATGATAATGCAGAGGATTTTCCCAAGGTTACTGTTGACGCATATTCCACGGTAGTTATTGGGGTCAAATTTAATATAGCCAATTGGAATTTGTTGTCTGTATATTTGATCATTTCATTGAGGATACCATCAACACCACAGGCCTTTTTGGGTTGGAGGGTTTTTATTTTGTCCTGTAACTCATTCAATGTAATTGGAGAATCCAGTGGGTTCTGGTAGTCTTTAATAGTTGATTCTAAGATCTGTATTTGATCATGTATATGTTTTTGCTCTTTATTCTTTGTTATAGAGCCAAAAAGATTGGAGAAGTGGTTTACCCATACATCTCCATTTTGGATAGATAATTCTTCGTGTTGTTGTTTGTTGTTTGCAATGGGCTCTATGACTGATTCAAGTATTTTTAGCTAAATCCTAATTGGTATGTTGAAATGTATGTTCCTTTTGATGGCATAGAAGGCCCTTCTTGCTTTGTCTCTCAGATCGTTCACAGCTTTGTGGAAGTTACCTGTTACCTCTCTCTCTCCTCTGTCTCTCTCTCCCTCGCTCTCTCTCTCTCTCTCTCTCTCTCTCTGTAGGTGATGGCATTGTTATGGAAGGTTTGGGAATCGCTTCCTTTTAGGTGCTTGTAGAATTTAACGGCTCTTTTCTGGATTTTGATAATTAGTGGGTATCGGTCTAATTCTGCTCTGCATGCATTATTTGGTGTTCTACGTTGTGCACGGAGGATATTTTTGCAGAATTCTGCGTGCAGAGTCTCAATTTGGTGCTTGTCCCATTTTGTGAAGTCTTGGTTGGTGAGCGGACCCCAGACCTCACAACCATAAAGGGCAATGGGCTCTATGACTGATTCAAGTATTTTTAGCCAGATCCTAATTGGTATGTTGAATTTTATGTTCCTTTTGATGGCATAGAATGCCTTTCTTGCCTTGTCTCTCAGATCGTTCACAGCTTAGTGGAAGTTACCTGTGGCGCTGATGTTTAGGCCGAGGTATGTATCGTTTTTTGTGTGATCTAGGGCAACGGTGTCTAGATGGAATTTGTAATTGGGGTCCTGGCGTCTGGATCAGTCTATGAATTCCTAAATTACATTGAGCCGATTTCTGACATGCTGTTCCTTCTCTGTCCGTAGTGTATTTCTGTATTGTTTTAGTGATTCACCATAGTGAAGGCGTAGATTCAGGTTTTCTGGGTCTCTACGTTTTTGGTTGGACAGGTTTCTCAATTTCCTTCATAGGTTTTTGCATTCTTCATCAAACCATTTGTCATTGTTGTTAATTTTCTTCAGTTTTCAGTTTGACATTTGATAGGGAAGCTGAGAGGTCAAATACAGTTGAAGTCGGAAGTTTACATACACCTTAGCCAAATACATTTATACTCAGTTTTTCACAATTCCTGACATTTAATCCTAGTAAAATGTCCCTGGCTTAGGGATTTCTGTGTTTGTGTCTACATTTTCCAACTTAGGTGCAAACGTGCTCCTTGTAAAAAAGGTGAGCATAGAGCCTCTCTCTCTCTCTACCTCTCTCTCTCTACCTCTACCTCTACTTCTCTCTCTCTACCTCTCCCTCTATCTCTCTCTCTCTCTCTCTACCTCTCTCTCTCTCTCTACCTCTCTCTCTCTACCTCTCTCTCTCTACCTCTCTCTCTACCTCTCCCTCCCTCCCCCTTTCCCTTTCCCTCCCTCCCCCTTTCCCTTTCCCCCTCCCTCTCCCTCCCTTCCCCCCTCCCTCTCCCTCCCCTCCCCTCCCTCCCCCCTCCTCTCCCTTCCCCCTCCCTCCCTCCCTCCCTCCCTCCCCCTCCCTCCCTCCCTCCCTCCCTCTCTCCCTCCCTCCCTCCCTCCCTCCCTCCCTCCCTCCCCTCTCTCTCCTTCCCCCCTCTCCCTTTCCCCTCCTCTCTCTCTCTCTCTCCTCCCCTCTCTACCTCCCTCTCTCTACCTCCCTCTCTCTACCTCCCTCTCTCTACCTCCCTCTCTCTCCCTATCCCCAGTTAAATGGGCATTGGGTGGATTAGATGGGAAGTTGCCCTTCTATTGAATCAAAATGTCAGCATTCAGAAAGAATTCCCTCATGATACCAGCTCTCTATTTCTTCTGTTTTCTTGTCACAAAGCCATTAGCTTCACATCAAAGGGGTTTCTCAGTGATCTATACAGGGGAATGTCTGGTACATCAAAGGGGTTTCTCAGTGGTTTAAACAGGGGAATGTCTGGTACATCAAAGGGGTTTCTCAGTGGTTTAAACAGGGGAATGTCTGGTACATCAAAGGGGTTTCTCAGTGGTTTAAACAGGGGAATGTCTGGTACATCAAAGGGGTTTCTCAGTGGTCTATACAGGGGAAAGTCTGGTACATCAAAGGGGTTTCTCAGTGGTTTAAACAGGGGAATGTCTGGTACATCAAAGGGGTTTCTCAGTGGTCTATACAGGGGAAAGTCTGGTACATCAAAGGGGTTTCTCAGTGGTCTATACAGGGGAATGTCTGGTACAAAATGGCTTCTCCATGGTCTAAACTGTTAATTTACACCTGTTGTTTACGAAGCACGTGACAAATAACATTTGATTTGATTTGAGTCACTAAACCAAAGGAACCCACCATCCCTTTACCTGCAACAAATAAGAGGAATGAAACCTCTCTCTTAACAGGAAGAGAAGCAGGAAGGAGGGGGGCATAGAGAAACTCTGGTCTGGTGGTAATACCACTGGTAATAACTGTCAAGTGTCAAACACAAAGCACATGACAAATCCCCTCTGGAAAGAGAGCGACAGGGGGAAGGAGGACAGGAAGAGAGAGCAGTGAACAAAGACACTACGTCAGCTTTGAGTAATGAAGGAGGCACTGGAGAGAGAGAGAGAGAGAGAGAGAGAGAGAGAGAGAGAGAATAGGGAGAGAGAGGGAGAGGAAGAGAGGAAAAGGAGGATGAGGGGAAAGGGGAAGAGGGGATGAGGGGTCGGGCTTCAATTATTGATGAAAAAAAGGACACAACATGCCCTAGGCTACTCACCCTTTTGGCATCAAATCAAACACTTCAGGATAGAGAGAGAGAGACAGAGAGAGAGAGAGAGAGAGAGATGATACATGCATCAGTCTATATCTGTCAAAAGACATTGTAGTGCTGTATACTGTTGAGCACAATTGGTTGTAGTCTAACTGACACTAACACTGTCAGGTACGGCCCCTTTTCATTTCATTAGCCAATAGCCATAATTACCTATAGTAGATTAGGAGGTTTGATGCCTTAACTCAGCCTCTCTCCTGCCATGTCTACTGATACTGATGGAAGGAATCCAACCATAGTCTATATACCTTGAAGAGGTGATACAGGCTTCAGAAAACAAGATGCAACCTAGAATCATAGGGTTCAAAGGTCAAGGGTTCTTCAACCGTCCCTCCGAAAATAACTATTGTTTTGGTTCCAAGTGGAACCCTTTCACCACTTAAAGGGTTCTACCTGAAACCAAAAAAAAAAGGGTTCTCTTATGGGGACAAATGAAGAAAATATTTTTTTTTCCTAAGTGTGCGTGGTCGAGAGGCTTATCTCCCTGCATCCGGTAGTCTAGCGTTTTCATATGGAGTCAGCTGTGTCAACTGCTCTGGGCCCACTAACAGGTCGATTTACAGTCCAGATAAAGAGTGTGAAGGTACATACCCATGTGAAGGTTGTCCTCTGCAGGATCATCCAACACCTGCAACAATAATAACACGTCATCAGGAATACATCCCATAATATTATTAAGCACAAGAGGCAGACACGGGTAAATAGCGTTGTTCGGCCCACCGTGATTACTGCTTTTATGAAAACTGTTATTAAAATTACAATGAATTACAACATATTACAATAACAACACATTAAAATGACAATGAATTACAACATATTACAATAACAACATATTAAAATGACAATAAATGACATATTTTCATTAAAATGTTATTTTTGATAAGTAAATTAAAACAATTGAATTATTCCATCAGAAGATATGTTCTGGACAAAAATCTGATTGTTAGTTATTTTGGCCATGTTTCTACAGATGCGACCCAGTCTTAAATGATCTTTTACATAGTTGCTTTGCAAAAAGTACTGGTCATCAGTACTAAACAAAATGGTTGCTACGCTGCTCGTCCAATCAGCATCTAGGATCCCAAAGAACCCGTTTTATAAAACACCCTACTTGGAACTTAAGGCCAGTTCTCATTTTTTTCTTCCCCTGTAATCAGGAAATGATTTAGGTCTGGGACACCACATGGGTACATTTAATTATCAGGTGGAACAGAAAACCACAGTACACTGGACCTCGGGTAAGATGTCAACACCCCAGGCCTACAGTATAGGTATTACCGTAACACCAGAGAATACAGCAACAGCAGCAGCAGTATTCATTGGCCTTTAAAGCACACTCAAGAGGATCTTAGATGCCAGTTTGAATTGAGTTTGAATTGAGTTTGATATTAATATCTAACGTGTACTGTATTATCTTAGCTACTAACCATCTGTGACAAATGTAATTGCCACTTTACGTTTTACATTTTCCCTCTAGCTGAGACTCTTTTATAACAAGAGAACAGTTCTGAGGCATCATAAGAACATTTCACTGTGAATTGGAGAGGCACAATGAATATGATCTCATCCCAGCGCCCCACCCAAGCCCGGCAGATACTGTATATAATGAGCTTTGAATTGGGAATGAATGGAGAATAGAGGAGGACAGGAGGACAGGAGGAGATGGGGAGAGGAGGACAGGAGGACAGGAGGAGATGAAGAGAGGAGGACAGGAGGAGATGGGGACAGGAGGACAGGAGGAGATAGAGAGAGGAGGACAGGAGGAGATGGGGAGATGGGGAGAGGAGGAGATGGAGAGAGGAGGACAGGAGGAGATGGAGAGAGGAGGACAGGAGGAGATGGGGAGAGGAGGAGATGGAGAGAGGAGGACAGGAGGAGATGGAGAGAGGAGGACAGGAGGAGATGGAGAGAGGAGGACAGGAGGAGATGGAGAGAGGAGGACAGGAGGAGATGGGGAGAGGGAGGACAGGAGGAGATGGGGACAGGAGGACAGGAGGAGATGGGGAGAGGAGGAGATGGAGAGAGGAGGACGGAGGACAGGAGGAGATGGGGAGAGGAGGACAGGAGGAGATGGGGAGAGGAGGACAGGAGGACAGGAGGAGATGAAGAGAGGAGGACAGGAGGAGATGGGGACAGGAGGACAGGAGGAGATAGAGAGAGGAGGACAGGAGGAGATGGGGAGATGGGGAGAGGAGGAGATGGAGAGAGGAGGACAGGAGGAGATGGAGAGAGGAGGACAGGAGGAGATGGGGAGAGGAGGAGATGGAGAGAGGAGGACAGGAGGAGATGGAGAGAGGAGGACAGGAGGAGATGGAGAGAGGAGGACAGGATGAGATGGAGAGAGGAGGACAGGAGGAGATGGAGAGAGGAGGACAGGAGGAGATGGGGACAGGAGGACAGGAGGAGATGGGGACAGGAGGACAGGAGGAGATGGGGAGAGGAGGACAGGAGGAGATGGAGAGAGGAGGACAGGAGGAGATGGGGACAGGAGGACAGGAGGAGATGGGGACAGGAGGACAGGAGGAGATAGAGAGAGGAGGACAGGAGGAGATGGAGAGAGGAGGACAGGAGGAGATGGAGAGAGGAGGACAGGAGGAGATGGAGAGAGGAGGACAGGAGGAGATGAAGAGAGGAGGACAGGAGGAGATGGGGACAGGAGGACAGGAGGAGATGGGGAGAGGAGGACAGGAGGAGATGGGGACAGGAGGACAGGAGGAGATGGAGAGAGGAGGACAGGAGGAGATGGAGAGGGGGACAGGAGGAGATGGAGAGAGGAGGAGATGGGGACAGGAGGAGATGGAGAGAGGAGGACAGGAGGAGATGGGGAGAGGAGGACAGGAGGAGATGGGGAGAGGAGGACAGGAGGAGATGGGGAGAGGAGGACAGGAGGACAGGAGGAGATGAAGAGAGGAGGACAGGAGGAGATGGGGACAGGAGGACAGGAGGAGATAGAGAGAGGACAGGAGGAGATGGGGAGATGGGGAGAGGAGGAGATGGAGAGAGGAGGACAGGAGGAGATGGAGAGAGGAGGACAGGAGGAGATGGGGAGAGGAGGAGATGGAGAGAGGAGGAGGAGGAGATGGAGAGAGGAGGACAGGGAGATGGAGAGAGGAGGACAGGAGATGGAGAAGGAGATGGAGAGAGGAGGACAGGAGAGATGGGGACAGGAGGACAGGAGGAGATGGGGACAGGAGGACAGGAGGAGATGGGGAGAGGAGGACAGGAGGAGATGGAGAGAGGAGGACAGGAGGAGATGGAGAGAGGAGGACAGGAGGAGATGGGGACAGGAGGACAGGAGGAGATGGGGACAGGAGGACAGGAGGAGATAGAGAGAGGAGGACAGGAGGAGATGGAGAGAGGAGGACAGGAGGAGATGGAGAGAGGAGGACAGGAGGAGATGGAGAGAGGAGGACAGGAGGAGATGAAGAGAGGAGGACAGGAGGAGATGGGGACAGGAGGACAGGAGGAGATGGGGAGAGGAGGACAGGAGGAGATGGGGACAGGAGGACAGGAGGAGATGGAGAGAGGAGGACAGGAGGAGATGGAGAGAGGGGACAGGAGGAGATGGAGAGAGGAGGACAGGAGGAGATGGGGAGAGGAGGACAGGAGGAGATGGGGAGAGGAGGACAGGAGGAGATGGGGAGAGGAGGACAGGAGGAGATGGAGAGAGGAGGACAGGAGGAGATGGAGAGAGGAGGACAGGAGGAGATGGGGACAGGAGGACAGGAGGAGATGGGGACAGGAGGACAGGAGGAGATGGAGAGGAGGAGGAGGAGATGGAGAGAGGAGGACAGGAGGAGATGGAGATGGAGAGGAGGACAGGAGGAGATGGAGAGAGGGGACAGGAGGAGATGGAGAGAGGAGGACAGGAGGAGATGGAGAGAGGGGACAGGAGGAGATGGAGAGAGGAGGAGATGGGAACAGGAGGACAGGAGGAGATGGAGAGAGGAGGACAGGAGGAGATGGGGAGAGGAGGACAGGAGGAGATGGGGAGAGGAGGACAGGAGGAGATGGGGAGAGGAGGACAGGAGGAGATGGGGAGAAGAGGACAGGAGGAGATGGGGAGAGGAGGACAGGAGGAGATGGAGAGAGGGGACAGGAGGAGATGGGGAGAGGAGGACAGGAGGAGATGGAGAGAGGACAGGAGGAGATGGGGAGAGGAGGATAGGAGGAGATGAGGAGATGGGGAGAGGAGGAGATGGAGAGAGGAGGACAGGAGGAGATGGAGAGAGGAGGACAGGAGGAGATGGAGAGAGGAGGACAGGAGGAGATGGAGAGAGGAGGACAGGAGGAGATGGGGAGAGGAGGATAGGAGGAGATGAGGAGATGGAGAGAGGAGGACAGGAGGAGATGGAGAGAGGGGACAGGAGGAGATGGAGAGAGGGGACAGGAGGAGATGAAGAGAGGAGGACAGGAGGAGATGGAGAGAGGAGGACAGGAGGAGATGAGGAGATGGGGAGAGGAGGACAGGAGGAAATGGAGAGAGGAGGACAGAAGGAGATGGGGAGAGGAGGACAGGAGATGAAGAGAAGAGGACAGGAGGAGATGGAGAGAGGGGACAGGAGGAGATGAAGAGAGGAGGACAGGAGGAGATGGGGAGAGGAGGACAGGAGATGAAGAGAAGAGGACAGGAGGAGATGGAGAGAGGGGACAGGAGGAGATGAAGAGAGGAGGACAGGAGGAGATGGAGAGAGGAGGACAGGAGGAGATGGAGAGAGGAGGACAAGAGGGAGATGGAGAGAGGAGGACAGGAGGAGATGAGGAGATGGGGAGAGGAGGACAGGAGGAAATGGAGAGAGGAGGACAGAAGGAGATGGAGAGAGGGGACAGGAGGACATGAAGAGAGGAGGACAGGAGGAGATGGGGAGAGGAGGACAGGAGGAGATGGAGAGAGGGGACAGGAGGAGATGAAGAGAGGAGGACAGGAGGAGATGGAGAGAGGAGGACAGGAGGAGATGGAGAGAGGAGGACAGGAGGAGATGGAGAGAGGAGGAGATGAAGAGAGGAGGACAGGAGGACAGGAAGAGATGGAGAGAGGAGGACAGGAGGAGTGGCTGGTTGCTCTGGGATAAAGCTGTAGAGTGAAACACTAAGAGAAGAGCTCCACTTTCACTGTAACTCATTATGACTGGCTGGTACAGCGATGCTGGGAGCCCCAGAGGTACCCATGGCCACCCACTGACTCCATCCCATCTCCATCTCCGCGCCTCCACCCTCCCCTCCTTTCACTGTAACTCATTATGACTGGCTGGCATGATACCTCCTACTGACTCCAGCCCTCTCGATGCCCTCCACCCACCCACCCGGCCCTCCATCAGGCCCTGATGAGGCACCCCCTCCACCGTCTGCCAGTGATTGAAGAGCACTCTGATGATGTCACTGGGGAGACGAGGGCATCAGCGCAGTGCGTTCGGTCCTTCTCTCCTCGGTCTCTCCTACGTCTCTCCTAAATATACATCTCCTTCACATAAGCCACTGTGGTTAGCAGCGCAGTGATTGGTCACGTCCCAAAATGGTACTCTATCCCCTATATTACACATCTTTTGACCGTAGTGCACTACACCGTGCCTTCAGAAACTAGTGCATTACACCGTGCCTTCAGAAACTAGTGGACTACACCGTGCCTTCAGAAACTAGTGCACTACACCGTGCCTTCAGAAACTAGTGCCCTACACCGTGCCTTCAGAAACTAGTGCACTACACGTGCCTTCAGAAACTAGTACACTACACCGTGCCTTTAGAAACCAGTGCACTACACCGTGCCTTCAGAAACTAGTGCACTACACCGTGCCTTCAGAAACTAGTACACTACACCGTGCCTTTAGAAACCAGTGCACTACACCGTGCCTTTACAAACTAGTGCACTACACAGTGCCTTCAGAAACTAGTGCACTACACCGTGCCTTCAGAAATTAGTCAGACCCCTTTGACTTTTTTCCACCCATTTTGTTACATTACAGCCTTATTCTAAAATTGATCAAATAGTTGTTGTTTTTTCCCCCTCATCAATCTACACACAATACCCCATAATAATGACAGGGTTTTAGAAACGGAAATATCACATTTACATAAGTATTCAGACCCTTTTCTCAGTACTTTCTTGAAGCACCTTTGGCAGGAATTACAGCCTTGAGCCTTCTTGGCTATGAAGCTACAAGCTTGGCACACCTGTATTTGAGGAGTTTCTCCCATTCTTCTCTGCAGAACATACTCAAGCTCTGTCAAGTTGGAGACTTGTCCAGAAGCCACTCCTGCGTTGTCTTGGTTGTGTGCTTAAGGTCGTTGTCCTGTTGGAAGGTGAACCTTCCCCCCCAGTCTGTGGTCCTGAGCTCTCCAAAGCAGGTTTTCATCAAGGATCTCTCTGTACTTTGCTCAGTTCATCTTTGCCTCGATCCTGACTAGTCTCCCAGTCCCTGCCACTGAAAAACATCCCCACAGCATGATGCTGCCACCACCATGCTTCACCATATGGATGGTGCCAGGTTTCCTCCAAATGTGATGCTTGGTATATCAGACCAGATAATCTTGTTTCTCATGTTCTGAGAGTCCTTTTGATGCCTTTTGGCAAACTCCAAGCGTGCTCATGTACCTTTTACTGAGGAGTGGATTCCGTCTGGCCACTCTACCATAAAGGTCTGATTGATGGAGTGGCTTCCGTCTGGCCACTCTACCATAAAGGCCTGATTGGCGGAGTGCTGCAGAGATGGTTGTCCTTCTGGATGGTTCTCCCATCTCCACAGAGGAACTCTGGAGCTCTGTCAGAGTGATCATCGGGTTCTTGGTCACCTCCCTGACCAAGGCCCTTCTCCCCCGATTGCTCAGTTTGGCAAACTAATACCATTTGAGAATGATGGAGATCACTGTGTTCTTGAGGACCTTCAATGCAGCAGAAATGTACCCTTCTCCAGATCTGTGCCTCGACACAATCCTGTCTCGGTGCTCTACAGACAATTCCTTCGACCTCATGGCTTTGTTTTTGCTCGGACATGCACTGTCAGCTGTAGGACCTTATATAGACAGGTGTGTTGCCTTTCCAAATCATGTCCAATCAATTTAATTTACAACGGGTGGACTCCAATCAAGTTGTAGAAATATCTCAAGGATAACCATTGGAAACAGGATGCACCTGAGCTCCATTTCAAGTCTCATAGCGCTACACATGGTGTAGTGCACAGAATACTCCTGTCAATAAGGTATTTATGTTTCTTGTGTTTTATAAATTTATACATTTAAAAAAAAAAATCTTCACTATGGGGTATTGTGATGTCATTATGGGGTATTGTGATATCATTATGGGGTATTGTGATGTCATTATGGGGTATTGTGATGTCATTATGGGGTATTGTGATGTCACTATGGGGTATTGTGATGTCATTATGGGGTATTGTGATGTCATTATGAGGTATTGTGTGTAGATTGCTGTTCTTTTCATTTTATTTAATCAATTTTAGAAGGGGTCTGAATACTTTCCTAAAGCTCTGTGTATATATAGGGAATATATATATATACTGTGTATATATAAGGATATATATATATACTGTGTATATATAGGCAATATATATATATACTGTGTGTATATAGGGAATATATATATATATGGTCAGGGATTTCCTCATCTTCTTCGGGAGAGGAGAGGCGAAAAGGATCAGAGGACCAATATGCGGCGTGGTAAGTGTCCATGGTTCTTTTAATACGTAAACGTACACATGAACAACTGATTACAAAAACAAGAAACGTGTGAAAACCTAAACAGCCCTATCTGGTGCAAAACACAAGCGACTTACAGCTGTAATCGCAGCAAAAGGTGGCGCTACAAAGTATTTAACTTAAGGGGCTGAATAATTTTGCACGCCCAATTTTTCAGTTTTTGTTTTGTTAAAAACAACTAATGTTTGAAATATCCAATAAATGTCGTTCCACTTCATGATTGTGTCCCACTTGTTGTTGATTCTTCACAAAAAATACAGTTTTATATCTTTATGTTTGAAGCCTGAAATGTGGCAAAAGGTCGCAAAGTTCAAGGAGGCCGAATACTTTCGCAAGGCACTGTATATATATATACTGTGTATATAGGGAATAGAGTTTAGAATAGAGTTTAGAACACAACCAGGTTGTTCATGCTGTGTATTCTGTGGAGGTATGTTGAGGTTAGCAGCATTAAGGCTTAGCATGCAACCCAAATAGCACCCGATTCCTTTTCATCTGTCTCCTCTCCAAATAAGCATCGCTCCTTCAGCCTTCCCCTCAGTATATGACACTGTGTGGTAAATGAAAAGCCTGTAGCTGTTGTCTGGTAAATGGACATTCTTTGTAGTTCTGTTGTGGTGGCAGCATGTCTAATGATTTCTACAGTAACAACTATAAATGAAAGTGTTGTCTTGCTGGGTGAAGCTTAAAATGCATATTTGTCATGGCCTCTTAGGTCAATTAAATTGCTTTAAGATTCCACTTCACATTCTCCTTGCTCAGCCTCTTGTTTCTTTACTAGAGACAGATACCGTGAAACAGACTCTACTCTCACTTCTTTGACCTTACGTTTCAGCTTACCTAGTGAACTACCTGTGCTAAATAAATAACAATGAAATAAAATATTGCTTCTTTACCGGGTACAAACACAGACGATGGGCAGACACAGTGAAACAGACTGACACTTGGCCTATGGTTTCTTGATCAGAGACACAGTGAGGTAGGCTCTCCTCTCACCTCCACCAGTTTGACTATGTTGAGATGGTCCAGCTTCTTGAGGATGGCGATCTCCTGGTACACCCTCTCCAGGGGGCCTAGGACTTTGGGCTGCTCCCCCTGGACTGCAGCCTTGGGACCTCTCGGAGGAGGGCGACCTGCAGGGAACCAACAACCCCAAACCTCACGTCAGCTGCAATTTTAGACAATTCAATTAAATCTAATACAATTCAATCCATTTTAGATACTTTCATTGGATTTCGACATGATGTGCGAAAAACGCTAATATCAGTCCCATGATTTGAATGGGATTTGTGCCACAAATGCTAAAATATTAGCGTTTAGTAACAGTGACAGAGAAACTTAACCAAAGCATGGATTCCTGTCCCATCTTATCCATTGGGTGAACTATTTAACACTTTAATCTCTTTAACCCTTTACGCTCATGGAAATAGGCCTATATGGACAGAACCAAATTGAAATGTTTCTAATAGAAGAACTATAAACGGGGGCGGCAGATAGCCTAGTGGTTAGAGTGTAGAGGAGGCAGGTAGCCTAGTGGTTAGAGTGTGGAGGAGGGAGGTAGCCTAGTGGTTAGAGTGTAGAGGAGGTAGGTAGCCTAGTGGTTAGAGTCTAGAGGAGGCAGGTAGCCTAGTGGTTAGAGTGTAGAGGAGGCAGGTAGCCTAGTGGTTAGAGTGTAGGGGAGGCAGGTAGCCTAGTGGTTAGAGTGTAGAGGAGGCAGGTAGCCTAGTGGTTAGAGTGTAGAGGAGGCAGGTAGCCTAGTGGTTAGGCAGGTAGCCTAGCCTAGTGGTTAGAGTGTAGCCTAGAGGTGGGGGGCAGGTAGCCTAGTGGTTAGAGTGTAGGGGAGGCAGGTAGCCTAGTGGTTAGAGTGTAGGGGAGGCAGGTAGCCTAGTGGTTAGAGTGTAGGGGAGGCAGGTAGCCTAGTGGTTAGAGTGTAGAGGAGGCAGGTAGCCTAGTGGTTAGAGTGTAGAGGAGGCAGGTAGCCTAGTGGTTAGAGTGTAGGGGAGGCAGGTAGCCTAGTGGTTAGAGTGTAGAGGAGGCAGGTAGCCTAGTGGTTAGAGTGTAGAGGAGGCAGGTAGCCTAGTGGTTAGAGTGTAGAGGAGGCAGGTAGCCTAGTGGTTAGAGTGTAGAGGAGGCAGGTAGCCTAGTGGTTAGAGTGTAGAGGAGGCAGGTAGCCTAGTGGTTAGAGTGTAGAGGGGGCAGGTAGCCTAGTGGTTAGAGTGTAGGGGAGGCAGGTAGCCTAGTGGTTAGAGTGTAGGGGAGGCAGGTAGCCTAGTGTTTAGAGTGGTGGGCCAGTAACCGAAAGGTTGCTGAATCGAAGGCAGTTAACCCACTGTTCCCAGACCGTCAACGTAAATAAGAATTTGTTCTTAACTGACTTGCCTAGTTAAATAATGGTTAAATATATATATATTTTTTAAAGTATAAGAAGCATTTGCACGACCATGGTTAAGAAAACACTATGGACATTATGGGGAAATGATCAGACCAAAAGGTGAGGACACATCAGTTCATCTGACACAAGACTGAATCCAAAACATCACACTGTTGAATTCATGTGAATTTGACATTTCCTGTACTTTTCACAACATATTGTCAATAACGAAAATACTCTGGATACATTCAGTAACATAATAAGAATATTCAATGACATGTTGGAGTAGGTGCAATATAATAAAAAACTATGACAAGGGTTTCAGTGAGCGGTCTAACTGGTGTTGCTAAGTGACCAGACCCCTCTCCAAACTGTGGGTTTGAGTTAGATCTCTAACTGGTGTTGCTAGGTGACCAAACACCTCTCCAAACTGCGGGTTTGAGTGAGAGGTCTAACTGGTGTTGTTAAGTGACCAGACACCTCTCCAGACTGTGGGTTTGAGTTAGAACTCTAACTGGTGTTGCTAAGTGACCAAACACCTCTCCAAACTGTGGGTTTGAGTTAGATCTCTAACTGGTGTTGCTAAGTGACCAGACACCTCTCCAAACTGTGGGGTTGAGTTAGATCTCTAACTGGTGTTGCTAAGTGACCAGACACCTCTCCAAACTGTGGGGTTGAGTTAGATCTCTAACTGGTGTTGCTAAGTGACCAAACACCTGTCCAAACTGTGGGTTTGAGTTAGATCTCTAACTGGTGTTGCTAAGTGACCAAACACCTCTCCAAACTGTGGGTTTGAGTTAGATCTCTAACTGGTGTTGCTAAGTGACCAAACACCTCTCCAAACTGTGGGTTTGAGTTAGATCTCTAACTGGTGTTGCTAAGTGACCAGACACCTAATTTCAATGCACTATTATGACAATGTAAAGTGTTTTTTTAAGCTCTACTAGTTTTGCCATTGAGGAACTGAGGCAAGCACCCTTATAATATTTGTTTGTAACACAGCCCTGCGCCCACACCATCATACAATTCTTGTTTACGCAATCCAAAACGTTCCATTATAAATTGCAATCTGGGTCAGCTGGGCATCATCTGTTCCATTGCCAACATGGCTAGCTAAGTTATGCAAATTGATCTTACAGTGTTAGGCTTTCAAAAGCCACTTCAGACAAACAGATTGTAATTTAGGTGCTCACAGAATATAGAGTCATGAGTGCATTCAAGTGCGTGTTCTGCGGCTAATGCTTGTCGCAATACAACATGCGTATGCTAATTCTGTTCAGGACAGGACAGGGTATAACACATGTCATCCTTGTAAACGTTGATACTGTAAATGACCTGCGTTTTCAAATATGGAAATGTAAAGTGCACATTTGGACTCATGGGTGTGTGTTTTGCTTGTATGACATCAAAGTGATATTTATTATAATCCTCAACATTTCATCTTTCAGAACACATGGACTCCTCTCGATTTATAGCATTTTCCTCACTCAAGACAACAACAAATGTGCAAAAGTTGCGCAATTAGCGGGAGGCATGGGTGAATTTTATAATGGCTGTCAGTTAAAACCCATGCAGCGCTGTGAACCGGAGAACCTGAGCTGACGTCATTTATAGAATGTTACTGTACAGCCACTGGGTTCCAATTTAAGAGCTTATGAAAGACATAATCTGCCATTTTAAACCTGTAAACAGGATGACAGGGGCTGTGTGTGGAAAGGGCTAAGATCCTAACTGTATACTTTGTTTGATGGCCTTTTGAGCTGTATTTAATAATAATAATAATAATAAAAATACTAGTAATAATAATAATAATAATAACAATATTAATAGTCATAATAATAATAATAGTAATAGTAATAATATTAATAGTAATACTATTAATAGTAATAATAATACTAATAATAATAATATTCATAGTAATACTAATAATATGAATGATTCAGATATTAATAGCAATAACAATAATAGTAATAATAATACAAGTAATATTAGTAATAATAACAATAATAATACTATTAATAGTAATAATATTAATACTATTAATAGTAATAATAATAGTAATAACAATAATACTATTAATAGTAATAATAATACTACTAATAATAATATCCATAGTAATACTAATAATATTAATAAAAGTAATAATAACAAACGTAATAATAATAATAAACGTAATAATAATAATAAACGTAATAATACTATTAATAGTAATAATAATATTATTATTAATAGTAATAATAATAGTAATAACAATAATACTATTAATAGTAATAATAATACTACTAATAATATTCATAGTAATACTAATAATATTAATAAAAAGAATAATAATATTAATAGTAATAATAATAATAAACGTAATGATAATAATAAACGTAATAATACTATTAATAGTAATAATATTAATACTAGTAAAAGTAATAATAACAGTAATAACAATAATACTATTAATAGCAATAATAATACTACTAATAATAATATTCATAGTAATACTAATAATATTAATAAAAGTAATAATAATATTAATAGTAATAATAATAATAATAATAAACATAATAATAATAATAAACGTAATAATACTATTAATAGTAATAATAATAAAAGTAATATTAATAGTAATGATAATAGTAATAATAATAATACAAGTAATAATAAGATTAATAATTATAATATTAATAATAATTATACTATTAATAGTAATAATAATAATAATAATAATAATAATAATAATAATAATAATAATTTAGCAGACACTTTTATCCAAAGCGACACATGTTTTTTCTCATTTGGGAGGTACCAGGAATGGAAGCACCTGAGCTCCAGAGGAGCAGTGACCTAAGCAGTATGTTGAATGTGTCAAGGTCCAACCGTGTGACACGTACGTGGAAATCCATACTGCTTCATCAGCTTCTTCTTGGACACCACCTTCATGGCCTGAGGGGGATGAGATTGGTCATATTAGTGAGCTAACATGTCATATCTTTCATTCTGGTCACTCACACACTATTTAGTTGAATCACTAACAATAAAGAGACACACACCACACAGTACACTTCAGTGCAGAAAACACAGAAAATGCAATAATTTTCAATCATTCATTTATCCATTCCATCCATCCATCCATCCATCCATCCATCCATTCATTCATTCATTCAATCCATACTGAACAGGATTAAGGGAGAGAGACTAGCAGAATGGTCATGAGGGGGTCATACTAGATACATACAGAACCCCGGTATTTAGTGAGGACCACTGGCTACTATTCTGAACTTTTTTGTGGTGAGATTTGCAGAGCCCAGAGGTGCTGAGGCATCACCTAAGTGGGCGCTACACAGTTGGAAGAGGAGAAGTTCAGAGGCTATAAGACCCAGACTGGTTTCCAGACCTGTCCTCCATCACCATCATCCTGTGACCACATCCCTCTGCTCAGGCCATGAACAGACCCGATCCCCCTCCGAAGGATGCAGTATCTAAAGCCTTGGCCTTTATTGGTTGACCTGTCATATTGCTTGTTTTGTTTCGTTTGCTCTTGAAGAATGCTATATTTATTATTAGAAGGTGTAAAGAAGTCTAAAGTCTTACAGCATTCAATAAATGTCCTATACGTTAGCTCGTCCCTCCAGGAATATGTAGAGATTTTTAGTGACATCTGTGGGCAAAAATGCTTAATTTTCCTGAAACAATTCTGACATTTTGCATGGCGATATGCGATGATTTTGTTATTAAATTTGCCGCGAAAAATGTGCTGTAAACCGAAAATGTTTGTTGACACGTGGCTTGATTGAACCATGTTATCTGGTAAATGTCTTGTGATTGGTTGAAATTGCGAGCACTCTTTCTCTACTGGGGTGATTGGTCAGTTTAATGCGATAACATTGAGATGATTTAACTGTTTAATGCCGAAATAGTGCGGTTGATTGGTCAAAATGTACAATCTCAGAATCACGGAATCCTGGAGAAACTGATTAGTGTTAAGCACACCAGCGTTGCAGGTACACTCGCTGTCAAAGCATCATGTTTCTTTGGAACCATAGCGAAGTGGATGACGTAATAACATCTTTAACTTCCTGTATTTATCTCCATATTAATCAAAGAAAGCTTTCATAAATATTTCCATTGGGTCATTTCTTGTGCTAATGGCGTACTTGAGATTCCCAGCACCACTTTCTCTGTTTTCGGGTAAGAAATGACTATGGGAAATGGACTGATGCACAGTGGATGATTGGTTCTGTTAGGAAAGGGTTGACTTCTGTTATTGCCAGGGTTTAAAGGCCCAATGCAGTCATAAATATCGATTTATACATATTTCTACACTATGAGGTTGGAATAATACTGTGAAATTGTGAAAATGATGACAAAGCCCTTTTAGTGTAAAAGCTGTTGGAAAAGGAAGCCTGATATTTCAGCCTGTTTTGGTGGGGTGGAAAAGGACACATCACCAGGCTGTAAATTAGTTAATAGACCAATAACAATGAGAGTTCCAAACCTCTCTGCCAATAACAGCTAGTTAGTTTTCATTTTGCCCCTCCTTACTTAAGACCACTCCCAGACAGTCCTAGAAGAATTATTGCATGAGAAATTGCTCTTCGCGAAGATTTTTTTTTTTTAACCATTTTTAACTGAAAACAAATCACAGTAATGTACTTAATTGTTACCCCAAAATGATTTGATATTGAGATCAAAACAACTGCATTGAACCTTTAACTCAGGTATGGTAAAGAGGACTCCAGAAAGCAAGCTAATGGTTCCGATGTTGGAGTCTGCAGTTTGTTACCAAGGTGACCATACATCCACATTGAACCTTTAACTCAGGTATGGTAAAGAGGACTCCAGAAAGCAAGCTAATGGTTCCGATGTTGGAGTCTGCAGTTTGTTACCAAGGTGACCATACATCCACATTGAACCTTTAACTCAGGTATGGTAAAGAGGACTCCAGAAAGCAAGCTAATGGTTCCGATGTTGGAGTCTGCAGTTTGTTACCAAGGTGACCATACATCCACATTGAACCTTTAACTCAGGTATGGTAAAGAGGACTCCAGAAAGCAAGCTAATGGTTCTGATGTTGGAGTCTGCAGTTTGTTACCAAGGTGACCATACATCCACATTGAACCTTTAACTCAGGTATGGTAAAGAGGACTCCAGAAAGCAAGCTAATGGTTCCGATGTTGGAGTCTGCAGTTTGTTTCCAAGGTGACCATACATCCACATTGAACCTTTAACTCAGGTATGGTAAAGAGGACTCCAGAAAGCAAGCTAATGGTTCTGATGTTGGAGTCTGCAGTTTGTTTCCAAGGTGACCATACACCCACATTGAACCTTTAACTCAGGTATGGTAAAGAGGACTCCAGAAAGCAAGCTAATGGTTCTGATGTTGGAGTCTGCAGTTTGTTGCCAAGGTGACAATACATCCACATTGAACCTTTAACTCAGGTATGGTAAAGAGGACTCCAGAAAGCAAGCTAATGGTTCCGATGTTGGAGTCTGCAGTTTGTTTCCAAGGTGACCATACATCCACATTGAACCTTTAACTCAGGTATGGTAAAGAGGACTTCAGAAAGCAAGCAAATTTTTCTTATGTTGGAGTCTGCAGTTTGTTACCAAGGTGACCATACATCCACATTGAACCTCATTAACTCGTTACCTACAGTCATGCTATTGATAGTTCACAAAGCTAAACTTTCTTCCCTCAGTAAGAATCCTAAACCGTGCAGCTCAGGATAGAATTAACAACATCCTGTGAATTCACAACTTCAGAGTATTCGGGTGTTCTAGTGATGTGAGAGCCAAAGTCAGTGTCTCAAACACACACACACACACACACACACACACACACACACCTCATTACCTTATAATTTATAGCACTAATTAGCTGTTAATCCCTTGCACCTGCGGAACACGTGTATCTTCCTTTGGCTAATGAATAGAACCCATCTGAACGCATTACACAGTTTTATTAACGACATCATTCATATTCTCCCTTTGTGTGTGTGTGTGTGTGTGTGTGTGTGTGTGTGTGTGCGTGTGTGACATCCAGGACATCAGACGCTGTTCAGACACCATGATGAAGGACCACGGACGGTGCATATCTTATAGGAGATAGTTTGTATTTTATTCTATTTCTTCAGACAGTACCACCACCACCACCACCACTACATAGTATTGATAGTTATTTCCCTGCTTGTGTCAAAGATCACAACATTAAAGCCTATTCCTAGTGTCGTCTTCCATTGATGTCATAGTTCTCCCAGGATCAGCTCGATGAGTTTAAAGAGGAGAACGGCAAGATGACAGCAGTCTGGAAGTCATTGAGAGAGGACATCAGTTCTGTGTGTGAATCCATGATAACAATGACAGAGAAATCAGATTATCTCGAGGGACAATGAAGGCAGAACAACATGGTTGTGGATGGAATTGCAGAATCTTCACATGAGACCTGGACGGAGTCTGACAAAGTGAGGGAAATAATCTCTGAGAAACTGAAGATGGACCACAGGAAGATTGAGGTGGAAATCGCACCCACAGAACCGGATAACACACCACCTGCCCAGCTGACAGTACCCAGGTTGATAGTGGTCAAGTTCCTGAGGTTCAAGGACAAGTTAGCTGTTCTGGAAAGAGCCAAGAACTTCAGAGGAACATATATCTTCCTCAACGAGGACTATCCTGAAGCTGTGTGCCAGAAGAGGAAAGAACTGATCCCAGCCATGAAAGCTGCTAGAGCGCGTGGGGACATTGCTTACATCCACTATGACAGGCTCATTGTCCGCCAAGCCTGTAGTTTCGTAGCTTCAACCCTCGCAGCACACACGCACACACACACGCACACACACACACACACACACCAACTGATTAATGGACTGCTGAATGTATATCATTTTCTCCTGCTTTGTTTGCTCTTTTCAGTATTATGTCTATCTCTGATAAGCTCCCCAGGAAAGGGCTGAAAATAGCCAATATTAATATATGTATTCTTAGAAATAAGGTTCATGAAATCAATAACTTGCTAACATCAGAGAACATTCATATATTAGCCATTTCTGAGACTCACTTAGATCATTCATTTGATACATCAGTAGCAATACAAGGATATATAACTTCTATAGAAGAGACAGGAATGCTTATTGGAGAGGTATATATATTCAGAGCCATAATCCCTGTAATACTTAGAGAAGATCTTATGTCCAGTGTTGTTGCAGTGTTGTGGTTGCAAGTTCACTTGGCACATCTAAAGCCTTTTCGTTTGGGGTGTTGCTACTGGCCACCAAGTGCTGACAGTCAGTATCTAAATAATATGTGTCAAATGCTTGATAGGGTGTATGTGATGTAAACAGAGAGGTCTACTTTCTTGAGGACCTGAATATTGACTGGTTTTCATCAAGCTGTCCACTCAAGAGGAAGCTTCTTACTGTAACCAGTGCCTGTAATCTGGTTCAGGTTATTAATCAACCAACCAGGGTGTTTACAAACAAGATAGATCATCCACATGTATCGATCACATTTTTACTAATACTGTAGAACTTTGTTCTAAAGCTGTATCCGTACCCATTGGATGCAGTGATCACAATATAGTGGCTATATGCAGGAAAGACAAAGTTCCAACAGCTGGGCCTAAAATAGTGTATAAGAGATCATACAAAATATTTAGCTGTGCCTCTTTATGTGGATGATGTTAAATATATTTCTTGGTCTGATGTGATTTAATGAGGAGCATCCAGACTCTAACCTTGAAGAATTTATGAAATTGCTTCTTCCAATGATTGATAAACATGCACCTGTTAGAACTGTTAAGGCTCCATGGATTGATGAGGAATGTAAAAACTGTATGGTTGAAAGAGATGGGGCTAAAGGAGTGGCTAATAAGTCTGGCTGCACATCTGACCGGTTGACTTATTGCAAATTGAGAAATGATGTGACATAATGTGACTATTATGTATTATGAAGCCAAGAATAATGTAAAAAAAAACTTGAGTACTTTAAATGAAATGATGGTCTTAATGACAAATTCAACTCTATCATTCATCGAAACAGATGGCATATTCATCACAAAACCATTTGATGTTGCCAATTATTTTAATGATTACTTCATTGGCAAAGTCAGAAAACTTGGCAGGAAATGCCAAAAAAACGAACAGTGAGCCATCGCACTCAGGCATAAAAAAACAAATAATGAAAGAAAAGCACGGCAAGTTTGAATTTTGTAAAGTTAGTGTGAGAGAGGTGGATTTTTTTGTTTGTTATCGATCAATAATGACAAACCTCCTGGCATTGACAACTTAGATGGAAAGCTACTGAAGATGGTAGCTGACTCTATACCCACTCCTATCTGTTATACCTTTAATCTGAGCCTAGAGGAAAGTCTTTGTCCTCAGGCCTGGAGGGAAGCCAAAGTCATTCCGCTACCCAAGAGTGGTAAAGCGGCCTTTACTGGTTCTAAAAGCAGACCAATCAGCTTGCTGCCAGCTCTTAACAAACTGTTGGAAAAAATGTTGCTTGACCAAATACAATGCTATTCTCTGTAAACAAATTAACAACAGACTTCCAGCATGCTTATAGACAAGGGCACTCAATGTGTACTGCACTGACACAAATGACTGATGATTGGTTGAAAGAAATTGATAATAATAAGATTGTTGGAGCTGTACTGTTAGATTTCAGTGCAGCCTTTGATATTATTGACCATAACTTGTTGTTTAGAAAATGCACATTACCGGTCAAAAGTTTTAGAACACCTACTCATTCAAGGGTTTTTCTTTATTTTTACTATTTTCTACATTGTATAATAATAGTGCAGGCATCAGAACTATGAAATAACACATATGGAATCATGTAGTAACCAAAAAAGCGTTAGACAAACAAAAATATATTTTATATTTGAGATTCTTCAAATAGCCACCCTTTGCATTGATGACAGCCTTGCACACTCTTTCTGTCAACCAGCTTCATGAGGTAGACACCTGGAATGCATTTCAATTAACAGGTGTGACTTCTTAAAAGTTCATTTGTGGAATTACTTTCCATCTTAATGCGTTTGAGCCAATCAGTTGTGTTGTGACTAGGTAGGGGTGGTATACAGAAGATAGCCCTATTTGGGCAAATACAACATCCATATTATGGCAACAGCAGCTCAAATAAGCAAAGAGAAACCACAATCCATCATTACTTTGAGAAATGAAGGCCAGTCAATACGGAAAATTTCTTAAAGTGCAGTCGCAAAAACCATCAAGTGCTATGATGAAACTAGCTCTCATGAGGACCGACACAGGAATGGAAGACCCAGAGTTAACTCTGCTGCAGAGGATAAGTTCATTAGAGTTACCAGCCTCAGAAATTGCAGCCAAAATAAATATTTCACAGAGTTCAAGTAACAGACACAACTCAACATCAACTCTTCAGAGGAGACTGTGTGAAATCAGGCCTTCATGGTCAAATTGCTGCATAGGAACCAACACTAAAGGACACCAATAATAAGAAGAGACTTGCTTGGGCCAAGAAACAGGAGCAATGGACATTAGACCGGTGGAAATTTGTCCTTTGGTCTGATGAGTCCAATTGGAGATTTTTGATTCCAACACCAGTCTCAACGTCAACAGTGAAGACTTAACTCCGGGATGCTGGCCTTCTAGGCAGAGTTGCAAAGAAAAAGCCATATCTCAGACTGGACAATAAAAAGAAAAGATGGGCAAAAGAACACAGACACTGGACAGAGCAACTCTGCCTAGAAGACCAGCATCCCGGAGTCGCCTCCTCACTGTCGATGTTGAGACTGGTGTTTTGCGGGTACTATTTAATGAAGCTGCCAGTTGAGGACTTGTGAGACGTCTGTTTCTCAAACTAGACACTCTAATGTACTTGTCCTCTTGCTCAGTTGTGCACCCCGGCCTCCCACTTAAAATGATAAACTTGGATTAGCTAACACAACGCGCCATTGGAACACAGGAGTGATGGTTGCTGATAATGGGCCACTGTACGCCTATGTAGATATTCCATAAAAAGTCAGCCGTTTCCATCTAGAATAGTCATTTACAACATTAAAAATGTCTACACTGTATTTCTGATCAATTTTATGTTATTTTAATGGACAAAAATGTGTTTTTCATACAAAAACAAGGACATTTCTAAGTGACCCCAAACTTTTGAACGGTAGTGTATGTGGGAACTCCTTCAAGACTGTTGGAAATGCATTCCAGGTGAAGCTGATTGAGAGAATACTAAGAGTGTGCAAAGCTGTCATCAAGGCAAAGGGTGGCAACCTTGAAGAATCTCAAATCTCAAATATATTTAGCTTTGTTTAACACTTTCTTGGTTACTACGTGATTCCATGTGTGTCATTTCATAGTTTGATGTCTTCACTACTACTCTACAATGTAGAAAATAAGAAAAAATTAAGAAAAACCCTTGAATGAGTAGGTGATCTAAAACTGTTGACCGGTAGTGTATGTGTTATAGCTTTTCAACATCTGCCATATCGTGGATTCAGAGCTATCTATGATAAACATGTCAAGTGTGGTGTACCACAGGGCAGTTGTCTAGGCCCTGTGGGGTCCTCCTCTATTTTCACCAATGACCTGACACTTGCTTTAAACAACACCTGTGTGTCCATGTATGCTGAATATTCAACCATGTATGTGTCAGCAACCACATTTAGTGAAATCACTGATCACAAATCAAAATCACAACTTATAACAAAGATTTGCAGTCTGTTTTAGAATGGGTGGCCAGTAATAAACTGGTTGTGTACATCTCTAAAATGAAGAGCATTGTATTTGGTACAAATTATTCCCTACACTCTAGACCTCATCTGAATCTGGTAATGAAAGGTGTGGCTGTTGAGAGCTCTACAGACAATTCCTTCGACTTCATGGCTTGGTTTTTTTCTCTGACATGCACTGTCAACTGTGGGACCTTATATAGACAGGTGTGTTGCCTTTCCAAATCATGTCCAATCAACTGAATTTACCACAGTGGACTCAAATCAAGTTGTAAAAACATCTCAAGGATGATCAATGGAAACAGGATGCACCTGAGCTCAATTTCGAGTCTCAAAGCAAAATCTGTTTCCGCTATGTCATTATGCCGTTTTGTCACCAAAGCCCCATATACTACCCACCACTGCGACCTGTACGCTCTCGTTGGCTGGCCCTCGCTTCATACTCGTCGCCAAACCCACTGGCTCAATGTCATCTATAAGACCCTGCTAGGTAAAGTCCCCCCTTATCTCAGCTCGCTGGTCACCATAGCATCTCCCACCTGTAGCACACGCTCCAGCAGGTATATCTCTCTAGTCACCCCCAAAACCAATTCTTTCTTTGGCCGCCTCTCCTTCCAGTTCTCTGCTGCCAATGACTGGAACGAACTACAAAAATCTCTGAAACTGGAAACACTTATCTCCCTCACTAGCTTTAAGCACCAACTGTCAGAGCAGCTCACAGATGACTGCACCTGTACATAGCCCACCTATAATTTAGCCCAAACAACTACCTCTTTCCCAACTGTATTTAATTAATTTATTTATTTTGCTCCTTTGCACCCCATTATTTTTATTTCTACTTTGCACATTCTTCCATTGCAAAACTACCATTCCAGTGTTTTACTTGCTATATTGTATTTACTTTGCCACCATGGCTTTTTTTTGCCTTTACCTCCCTTCTCACCTCATTTGCTCACATCGTATATAGACTTGTTTATGCTGTATTATTGACTGTATGTTTTACTCCATGTGTAACTCTGTGTCGTTGTATCTGTCGAACTGCTTTGCTTTATCTTGGCCAGGTCGCAATTGTAAATGAGAACTTGTTCTCAACTTGCTAAAAGACCAGGGTTCTCCTGATGGACAATCTCAACAGATTAAAGACCCAGGGTTCTCCGGATGGACAATCTCAACAGATGAAAGACCCAGGGTTCTCCTGATGGACTATCTCAACAGATAAAAGACCCAGGGTTCTCCTGATGGACAATCTCAACAGATAAAAGACCCAGGGATCTCCTGATGGACAATCTCAACAGATAAAAGACCAGGGATCTCCTGATGGACAATCTCAACGGATAAAAGACCCAGGGTTCTCCTGATGGACTATCTCAACAGATAAAAGACCCAGGGTTCTCCTGATGGACTATCTCAACAGATAAAAGACCCAGGGATCTCCTGATGGACAATCTCAACAGATAAAAGACCCAGGGTTCTCCTGATGGACAATCTCAACAGATAAAAGACCCAGGGTTCTCCTGATGGACAATCTCAACAGATAAAAGACCCAGGGTTCTCCTGATGGACAATCTCAACAGATAAAAGACCCAGGGATCTCCTGATGGACTATCTCAACAGATAAAAGTAATATTCCTAAAGGGAACCAACTGCTAAGAGCCATGCAGAATCTACATTCTACACCAAATATATATATATATATATTTATTTATTGCGTTCAAGGACGATTTGCATTGCTGACGAGTTCAGAAGCTTTGGTTTGTCAGAGCAGAGCAAGAAAGAGGAAGATAGGGAAGACAAAGAGAAGAGAAAGTCATGAATATTTAAAAGGTGTGTCAGGGGAAAGCTACGCAGGCAAAACAGTGTGTATGTGTTTGTGCATGTGTCTGTGAAAACTACACTTCACAGGCTTAACTGCTGTTTGTTAAACACCAGCAGACAGGGAGCGTACTACCACTACTACTACTACTACTACTACACTATTACTACTACTACTACTATTACTACTACTACTACTACTACTACTGCTACTACTACCACTACTACACTATTACTACTACTACTACTATTAGTACTACTTCTACACAACTACTACTACTACTACTGCTACTACTACACTACTACAGCTACTACTACTACTACTACTACTACTGCTGCTACTACACTACTACTACTCCACTACAACTACTGCTACTATTGCTACTACAACTACTACACAACTACTGCTGCTACTACTACTACTACTACTACTACTACCACTACTACTACTACTACTACAATTACTACTACTAATACTACTACTACTACTACTACTCCTGCTGCTGCTACTACTACTACTACTACAATTACTACTACTACTACTACTACTACAATTACTACTACTACAATTACTACTACCACTACTACTACCACTACTACTACTATTACAATTACTACTACTACAATTACTACTACTACAATTACTACCACTACTACTACCACTACCACTACTACTACAATTACTACCACTACCACTACTACTACTACAATTACTACCACTACTACTACTACTACTACTACTACTACTACAACTACTACCACTACTACTACTACAATTACTACTACTACTACTACTACAATTACTACTACTACTACTACTACAATTACTACCACTACTAATAATACTACTACTACTACCACTACTACTACTACTACTACTGCTACTACTGCTGCTACTACTACTACTACTACCACTACTACTACTACAATTACTACCACTACTACTACCACTGCTACTACTACTACTGCTACTGCCACTACTGCTACTGCCACTGCTACTACCACTGCTACCACTGCTACTACTACTACTGCTACTACTACTACTACCACTACTACTGCCACTACTACTGCTACTACTGCTACTGCCACTACTACTACTACCACTACTACCACTACCACTGCTACAATTACTACCACTACTACTACTACTACTACTACTACCACTACTACTACTACTACTACTACCACTACTACTACTACTACTACTACTACCACTACTACCACTACCACTACTACTACTACAATTACTACCACTACTACTACTACTACTACTACTGCTTCTACTACAATAACAACAACAACAAAAGCAGTGCCAGGGAGAGCACAGTGAGTCAGTCCAATACAGTGCAGTTAAGTTTGTTTACAAATGCATGGCGAGATAGCAAACCGCTGCTTCCTTCCCATTGGTTTAAATAACACTGACAGTAAATACAGTTATATACTACTACAGTAGGGTTTCCAGAACTGCTGTTATTTTTATTGAGGACAAAATGTAATTACTATGACTGTAATATGTGGTTGTCTCGCCTCGCTATCTTAAGCTGTAAATCGCCCTGGGTAACAGTGTCTCCGACTAAAATGTAAAAAAACGTATTTCGTTGAATGCATTTATTAGGTTTTATTAGGTTTCTTGTTTTTCAATCAACCAACAAAACACATTCCACAACAAAACACATTCCACATTCACAGATGTGACAGGCTTTAAAAAATAAAAAAAACATGTTGCCTATGTCGCGCTCTAGCATGAACTCCACGGACTGTTGCCCATGTCGTGCTCTAGCATGAACTCCACGGACTGTTGCCCATGTCGTGCTCTAGCATGAACTCCACGGACTGTTGCCCATGTCGTGCTCTAGCATGAACTCCACGGACTGTTGCCTATGTCGCGCTCTAGCATGAACTCCACGGACTGTTGCCCATGTCGTGCTCTAGCATGAACTCCACGGACTGTTGCCCATGTCGTGCTCTAGCATGAACTCCACGGACTGTTGTCTATGTCGCGCTCTAGCATGAACTCCACGGACTGTTGCCTATGTCGCGCTCTAGCATGAACTCCACTGACTGTTGCCTATGTCGCGCTCTAGCATGAACTCCACTGACTGTTGCCTATGTCGTGCTCTAGCATGAACTCCACTGACTGTTGCCTATGTCGCGCTCTAGCATGAACTCCACTGACTGTTGCCTATGTCGTGCTCTAGCATGAACTCCACTGACTGTTGCCTATGTCGCGCTCTAGCATGAACTCCACTGACTCTTGCCTATGTCGTGCTCTAGCATGAACTCCACGGACTGTTGCCCATGTCGTGCTCTAGCATGAACTCCACGGACTGTTGCCTATGTCGCGCTCTAGCATGAACTCCACGGACTGTTGCCTATGTCGCGCTCTAGCATGAACTCCACTGACTGTTGCCTATGTCGCGCTCTAGCATGAACTCCACCTCAACCCAACGTCCACGGCTTTATTTTATTGGCCCGTGTGTTTATGCAACTTTCAAAAAGGATTCCACCAATCTGACAACCCCTCAGTGACAGAAACTCTACCACAAAAGTGTATTTTGAACACTCAAAAGATCTGGGCACAGCAGAGCTTTAGAGGAAGTGATTAGAGCGACTACCATACTCATGGAAAACAGTCCCTTCGGCTGGCACAGAGAGATGACATCAGAGATGATCTTGTAATCTACGATAGACTGTAGATTGTCTACACGATTAGAGCATGCAAAACTGGACAACAACAACAACAAAAATAACAAAATAATCTGTTACAGCGATGCCTTTCTTGTCGTCCAGCATCTTTACCATTAGAAGGTTACTGGTACTATGTGTGAGGATGTATAACAGAGCTCCCACCTTGAGCTCTCACTGTGGACACAGATGTACAGATCCAAGTCTGGAATGCCTGGAAATATAATTCAATCCTGTGCCTGCCTCTTCCTCATGTTACATTACATTTGAGTCACTTAGCAGATGCTCTTCTCCAGAGCGACTTCCAGTTGTGATGTCATACATTTTTGTTGTTGTGATGTCATACATTTTTGTTGTTGTGATGTCATACATTTTTGCTGTTGCGATGTCATACATTTTTGGTGTTGTGATGTCATACATTTTTGGTGTTGTGATGTCATACTTTTTTTTTCTCATCCATCTCTCCTTGTTTTTATCCAGGAGCAAACCTCAATCTCTCTCATCTCTCTCCCCCTATCTCTCGCTCTGTCCCCCTCCTCTCTCCACCCCCCCTCTCTCATTCTGTCCCTTTCTCTCTCTCAGTACCTCTGCATCCATCTCTCTCTCTCCAGATGAGACCAGTCTGTCTCTGATTTGAACCATGCAATCTGTCTGTGCATTTACAGTACAGGCCATCTCACTGTCAGCATGAGCACTAAGACGGGGAACGGAGAACCCTTTCTGATGTGATCGCTTTGCATCGACACCGCTAACATGAATCACACACACGCACACACACACACACACACACGCACTCGCACACACACACGCACTCGCACACACACACACACACACACGCACACACACACACACACACGCACACGCCTACGGGTACGCACGCGCACATGCACACACACACAGGGGACGGACAACTAAGACAGTGTGCAGGTAGATAAAGGCCTTGAGTTGGGCCATTATCATTTCAAGCTACTAAAACGTTCCACTTCACAAAGAGCTGAAAATGGTTGATGGATCATAATTGTCTCCTTTTACAAGTAGAAAGAGGGCGAACACACACACACACACACACACACACACACGCTGGTCACTTACATAGTGATTGTCATCATTGTCATTGTAGACCAGTTTGACAACCCCGTAGGAGCCCTGCAAAGTCACAGGAGAGGAGAGAGACAAGTCAATAATGCAGCATATTTAGTCCATCTCTCTATGTTATTATAGTGTATCTCTATGTTATTATAGTGTGTCTCTCTATGTTATTATAGTGTATCTCTATGTTATTATAGTGTATCTCTATGTTATTATAGTGTGTATCTCTATATGTTATTATAGTGTAGCTCTCTATGTTATTATAGTGTATCTCTATGTTATTATAATGTTATTATAGTGTATCTTGTTATTATAGTGTATCTCTATGTTATTATAGTGTATCTCTATGTTATTATAATGTTATTATAGTGTATCTATTGTTATTATAATGTTATTATAGTGTATCTCTCTATGTTATTATAGTGTATCTCTATGTTATTATAGTGTATCTCTATGTTATTATAGTGTATCTCTATGTTATTATAGTGTATCTCTATGTTATTATAGTGTATCTCTATGTTATTATAGTGTATCTATATGTTATTAGAGTGTTATTATATGTATCTCTCTATTTTATTATAGTGTTTCTCTCTATGTTATTATAGAGTATCTCTGTTGGGTTCATCTAGTCTTAGTAGGTGTGGAATGAATCATCTGTGGAACGGGAACACCTCTAAGAAATTCACCCCAGTCCCAGTGCTCTAAAGCATTCAGTAGTCAGAGGAAACAGGATGAGATGCTTCATGGACACGCTCTACCGTATGATTCAAGGTCACATCAAAGCAGCGTGACTCGTCCAGAGGCTTTCATGAGACAGGAGACAGACAGTACAAATAGCCTGAGGGATCATTCTTAAGAGAAACCACTTGTTGGATTAGGAGACAGACAGTACAAATTGCCCGAGGGATCATTCTTAAGAGAAACCACTTGTTGGATTAGGAGACAGACAGTACAAATAGCCCGAGGGATCATTCTTAAGAGAAACCACTTGTTGGATTAGGAGACAGACAGTACAAATAGCCTGAGGGATCATTCTTAAGAGAAACCACTTGTTGGATTAGGAGACAGACAGTACAAATAGCCCAAGGGATCATTCTTAAGAGAAACCACTTGTTGGATTAGGAGACAGCTAATCTCTAGTGGACAGACGCGCATAACATATCATTTGGACAAATCACGATTTCGCATCTGGAGCCCCCGTGGATACCCCTAGGACTCTAATATGAGCTATAGAGGGAACAGCTACGACTAAACATCTAAAAGATGGCCGTCTTCTATTGATGGTCAGGCCCTTTAAATGGAGATTGTTACATAAGCCTGTCCTGATTGACAAGGCTGTCTGGGTCAGACAGACCCAGACAGAGGCAGACCCAGACAGAGATAGACCCAGACAGAGATAGACTCAGACAGAGATAGACTCAGACAGACCCAGACAGAGACAGACCCAGATAGAGATAGACCCAGATAGAGATGGACCCAGACAGAGATTGATCCAGACAGACCCAGACAGAGATAGACCCAGACAGACCCAGACAGAGATAGACCCAGACAGACCCAGACAGAGATAGACCCAGACAGACCCAGACAGAGAAAGACCCAGACAGACATAGACAGAGGCAGCGCACGGATAACACCAGCAGGGTTGACATAAGGTAATTGAACATGGGCTATTCCGCTCAGGGATAATATTGATTTGTCTTTGGTGTTAATCATAACAGACTGTATAATCAATGGGAGACAGTTCGATACAACGGGGACACAATGGTAAAGAAACATGCCAATATCAGAAAGAGAATAATTAAATCCAGGGTGTTCTGTGTTAGGTCTAGGCTCACCTTGCCGATCTCATTCTTCAGCTTGTACTGGTTCAGCTGGATACAGTCCTGAAGCAGGAAGAAGACAAGAAAAGGGATAACATGTGTAAACGACAACATATGAGAGAACGACATCCGCCCTGCGGAGAGAAATAGACCATTGGATGACTAAAATACAGCCTTGGACACATGAACAAAATGTTCTTCACCGCCGAGCTCATAGAGACGTGATGTGTACGTTCACTCAATTCTGTTTACAGTCACCGATCAAATCAAATGTATTTATAAAGCCCTTCTTACATCAGTTGATATCTCAAAGTGCTGTACAGAAACCCAGCCTAAAACCCCAAACAGCAAGCAATGCAGGTGTAGAAGCACGGTGGCTAGGAAAAACTCCCTAGAAGGGCCAAAACCTAGGAAGGAACCTAGAGAGGAACCAGGCTATGAGGGGTGGCCAGTCCTCTTCTGGCTGTGCCGGGTGGAGATTATAACAGAACATGGCCAAGATGTTCAAATGTTCATAAATGACCAGCAGGGTGAAATAATAATAATCACAGATCCATCACAGAGCTGTTTAAACGGATGATTCTGAGCTCCATAGCAACCACTGATACTGCATGTACTCAACCAGGGTCAGTCAACAAGGGACAGTCAACCAGGGGACAGTCAACCAGGGACAAGGCAGAGAGAGCAGCCCTGCTCTGTTGAGTCGAGAGAGAGAGCGAGAGAGAGAGATCAACCAGGGACAAGGCAGAGAGAGGACACAGCTATCCCTCCCTACTCAGAGGACACAGCTATCCCTCCCTACTCAGAGGACACAGCTATCCCTCCCTACTCAGAGGACACAGCTATCCCTCCCTACTCAGAGGACACAGCTATCCCTCCCTACTCAGAGGACACAGCTATCCCTCCCTACTCAGAGGACACAGCTATCCCTCCCTACTCAGAGGACACAGCTATCCCTCCCTACTCAGAGGTCACAGCTATCCCTCCCTACTCAGAAGACACAGCTATCCCTCCCTACTCAGAGGACACAGCTATCCCTCCCTACTCAGAGGACACAGCTATCCCTCCCTACTCAGAGGACACAGCTATCCTTCCCTACTCAGAGGACACAGCTATCCCTCCCTACTCAGAGGACACAGCTATCCCTCCCTACTCAGAGGACACAGCTATCCCTCCCTACTCAGAGGACACAGCTATCCCTCCCTACTCAGAGGACACAGCTATCCCTCCCTACTCTGAGAAAACAGCTATCCCTCCCTACTCAGAGGTCACAGCTATCCCTACCTACTCAGAGGACACAGCTATCCCTCCTAAATCAGAGGACAAAGCTATCCATCCCTACTCAGAGGACACAGCTATCCCTCCCTACTCAGAGGACACAGCTATCCCTCCCTACTCAGAGGACACAGCTATCCCTCCCCACTCAGAGGACACAGCTATCCTCCCCACTCAGAGGACACAGCTATCCCTCCCTACTCTGAGAAAACAGCTATCCCTCCCTACTCAGAGGTCACAGCTATCCCTACCTACTCAGAGGACACAGCTATCCCTCCTAAATCAGAGGACAAAGCTATCCATCCCTACTCAGAGGACACAGCTATCCCTCCATACTCAGAGGACACAGCTATCCCTCCCTACTCAGAGGACACAGCTATCCCTCCCCACTCAGAGGACACAGCTATCCCTCCCCACTCAGAGGACACAGCTATCCCTCCATACTCAGAGGACACAGCTATCCCTCCATACTCAGAGGACACAGCTATCCCTCCCCACTCAGAGGACACAGCTATCCCTCCCCACTCAGAGGACACAGCTATCCCTCCATACTCAGAGGACACAGCTATCCCTCCCCACTCAGAGGACACAGCTATCCCTCCATACTCAGAGGACACAGCTATCCCTCCCTACTCAGAGGACACAGCTATCCCTCCCTACTCAGAGGACACAGCTATCCCTCCCCACTCAGAGGACACAGCTATCCCTCCCTACTCAGAGGACACAGCTATCCCTCCCCACTCAGAGGACACAGCTATCCCTCCCCACTCAGAGGACACAGCTATCCCTCCCCACTCAGAGGACACAGCTATCCCTCCCCACTCAGAGGACACAGCTATCCCTCCCTCCATTTCATCCATTCCTCCATCCCCCAATATCCTTTGATTTCATAATTTATTGTCATGTGATGTATCTTACAGGGCGGCTGGATGTCATGTTCCTCATTCGGTAACTTCCTGTACAGGTTAACAGGGGTTCATTATGTAGTCAGACTGGGGAATAAAAATAAAAATGGTCTTCTTCTATAGAAATAGGTCCGGCCTCTCGCTAAATAGTCCATGTTCCTACCGTTCCTAGACCGCGGCAACATCATGTATATGAACGCAGCTGCCACATCATTAACGTTGCTAGATACTGTCGTGTCTTTGGCTATGCCGGATTAAGTGATATGACATGCTATTCTATAAAATAATTCCTCCGCAATTAATATCACCTGATTGAGCTAATCATGTAAATGTAATTAACTAGAGAGTCGGGGTACCACGAAATAATATTTATAGAGCTGTTATCTTCTGAATAAACTCTTAAAGACCTAGTTATATTGTACATCCAACACCTTAGTGAGGGCAGAGAGACACACATGAGTGCACTGTGCGAGGCTGGAACCCACTTAAACAGACATTACTCCTTCAGTACTGAGCATCGGGTGACGAGCCAATTAATAGAAGAGGGAAATGTATTGGTGCCAAAACGCTGCTCATGCTTTTTCTGAAAAGTGTGAAGGCGATGCTGTCACTGTGGTCGGAAAATGAGGAGAGAGATGGAGGGGGCAGAGTGAGAAAGAGAGAGACGAGAGAGAGAGAGAGAGAGAGAGAGATAGAAAGAGGTTCCTAATACCACTGAAACATCAAAACTATGAGACACGGATGTGGATGTGGGATGCTGTTGTGGATATGGGATGCTGTTGTGGGTGTGGGATGCTGTTGTGGGTGTGGGATGCTGTTGTGGGTGTGGGATGCTGTTGTGGGTGTGGGATGCTGTTGTGGGTGTAGGATGCTGTTGTGGATGTGGGATGCTGTTGTGGATATGGGATGCTGTTGTGGATGTGGGATGCTGTTGTGGGTGTGGGATGCTGTTGTGGATATGGGATGCTGTTGTGGATATGGGATGCTGTTGTGGGTGTGGGATGCTGTTGTGGGTGTGGGATGCTGTTGTGGGTGTGGGATGCTGTTGTGGGTGTGGGATGCTGTTGTGGGTGTGGGATGCTGTTGTGGGTGTGGGATGCTGTTGTGGGTGTGGGATGCTGTTGTGGGTGTGGGATGCTGTTGTGGGTGTGGGATGCTGTTGTGGGTGTGGGATGCTGTTGTGGGTGTAGGATGCTGTTGTGGGTGTGGGATGCTGTTGTGGGTGTAGGATGCTGTTGTGGGTGTGGGATGCTGTTGTGGGTGTAGGATGCTGTTGTGGGTGTGGGATGCTGTTGTGGGTGTGGGATGCTGTTGTGGGTGTAGGATGCTGTTGTGGGTGTGGGATGCTGTTGTGGGTGTGGGATGCTGTTGTGGGTGTGGGATGCTGTTGTGGATATGGGATGCTGTTGTGGATATGGGATGCTGTTGTGGGTGTGGGATGCTGTTGTGGGTGTGGGATGCTGTTGTGGGTGTGGGATGCTGTTGTGGGTGTGGGATGCTGTTGTGGGTGTGGGATGCTGTTGTGGGTGTGGGATGCTGTTGTGGGTGTGGGATGCTGTTGTGGGTGTGGGATGCTGTTGTGGGTGTGGGATGCTGTTGTGGGTGTAGGATGCTGTTGTGGGTGTGGGATGCTGTTGTGGGTGTAGGATGCTGTTGTGGGTGTGGGATGCTGTTGTGGGTGTGGGATGCTGTTGTGGGTGTGGGATGCTGTTGTGGGTGTGGGATGCTGTTGTGGGTGTGGGATGCTGTTGTGGGTGTGGGATGCTGTTGTGGGTGTGGGATGCTGTTGTGGATGTGGGATGCTGTTGTGGGTGTGGGATGCTGTTGTGGGTGTGGGATGCTGTTGTGGGTGTGGGATGCTGTTGTGGGTGTAGGATGCTGTTGTGGGTGTAGGATGCTGTTGTGGGTGTAGGATGCTGTTGTGGGTGTAGGATGCTGTTGTGGGTGTAGGATGCTGTTGTGGGTGTGGGATGCTGTTGTGGGTGTGGCTGAGATCATCTGACTGTCAGTGTTGTTAAAGCATCGCTGCATTGATGGGTTTCAGGTGTTACTCTTCGGATTACTGTGGTTAATCCTCGGTTTCAAAACAAGAGACTCCATAATTATGTTCATCCCTCTAAGAGAGGGAGAGGGAGAGGGAGAGAGAGAGAGAGAGAGAGAGAGAGAGAGAGAGAGAGAGAGAGAGAGTTTGAGTTTTAAATACTCTTTATTGGGTCTGGGGCCCACCACACAATAAATACTCATACAAAACCACAGTTACACATCAATTAAAAACACAACTCCAATTCCTCCTCCACAGTAACTACACACAACAGCCTCTGTATACCCCATATACTCAAAAACAGATCGATATTGTTGACAAGTTTGTAATAGGCAAACTCAATCCTTAGTCTCGCTGCCAACATTCCCTCCAGCATTCCCACCACATCCACAGACCCCAGTCCCCGAATGCTGTTCTTTCGGGTCTTCCATATCGCTAATTTTGCTGCCCCTAACACAAAATTAAGCAACACAACTACACCCTTTTGACTGAACCTGTACTTTGGCCCAAATATATACAGTTGGGAAGAGAAAACCTCTCCCAACGTTGAGAACCAATCAGTGATCAGTTCAATCATCCCAACCAACCTGGGACACAATAAAAACAGATGTGCCAGAGATTCAGACTCAGCACAGAATGGACACCCCTCCCCAACAGTAGGATCCAGGTGTACCAGATGCATATTGGTGGCTATAGCTCCATGTATTATCCTCCATTGGAGGTCAGCTGTCCTCTTATCAATAGGCAGTTTATATAATGATCGCCAACAGCCTTTTGGAGAGGCACCTGGACCAAGCACATCCGCCCACCTCGTCGATTTTACCCCTTCCAGGGAAGAGGCATGGGACACCTTTACACATATTCTGTACATGGCCTTCTTTCCCACCTCCTTGAACTCCCCCAGCTCCGGGGTATCGAAGGAAAGCAGCATCCCCACGTCCTCTTCAAATGCCCCCATCGCAGCACTAACAATCAGTGCAGGGAACACATAATCCAGACCCTCCTTCCACCGATCAGAATTGGAAGTGTCAGTCACATACTGCAGATGAAGCACTGGCAAGGAGTCGCAGACCTCATCGACGACCTTCCTCAGTAGGCGAGATGATCGGATCCCCGCTCTTTCTCCCAGCTCCTCCAATCTGCTCCAGCTCTGCATCAGATGACCCAGCTTGGTACACCCCACGCCTAACAGGCATGAACGTAGGCTAGCTGAACCCAGAACACGGGACTGGATGGCAGTGTTGTGAAAAAGAGGCTCTTCAAAAAGCCACATCCCTGGTGGCGTGCAGGCCTTACGGGACTTGACAAAGACTCTCCAAGCCTGCATAACAGACTCATAAAATGGAGTCAGGCCAGTCAAATCACCCCCTCCAGCTTTAAGAGGAAAAGATGCTTGTCGAAGCCCAAACAGCCCGCTCTCCTCATCAATATGTAGGCTGTTTCGACCCAGCTAGAACAGTCTCTGTACAACAATCTCTGGGCTGAATGGAGCCTGAAAGCCGTGATCCTAGAGGAAATGTCCACCAGGCCTTGCCCACCCTCGTGCAGTGGCAGGTACAGGGCTGCAGCTTTAATCCAGTGTTGCCCAGACCAGAAGAAATTGACAAGGGTCCTCTGAAGCTCTTGTATCAGACCCTTTGGTGGCTGTAAAATCATTAGTCTGTGCCACAGGGTAGAAGCAGCAAGATTATTAGCTACCAGGACCCGTCCCCTATAAGACAGCTGGGGCAACACCCATTTCCACCTTGACAGTCTGGCACACACTTTCTCCACTGCACCCTCCCAGTTCTTTTTTTGAAAGACATCAGAGCCTAGAAAAACCCCCAAAGTCTTCATTCCATCTCTGTCCCACTGAAGCCCCCCTGGACCGTGGAGTAGACCCCATCTGAAGCTGACCTGCCCACAGCGCTTCACTCTTTCCCCAATTGACTTTAGCTGAGGAGGCCCCCTCATACACCTTTAAAGCGTTTGAGAGAACCTTAACATCCTCACCCCCTGTAATAAAAACTATCACGTCATCTGCATACGCAGACAGTGCTATCGTGGGACCCTTCGTTACACCTGGCACAAAGAAACCAGTACTTCGCTCTTAAAAAACAAAGCATTGGTTCAATCGCCAGACTATATAACTGCCCTGAAATTGGGCATCCCTGCCTGATGCCCCTTTCGACAGGGATGGGGCAACTTAAACCACCACCCACCTTCACCATACACGAGGCTCCAGCATACAGTAAATTCACCCAAGACAGAAAAACATCCCCAAACCCAAAGGCTTTCATTATTTTAAACAAGTACTGGTGGTCCACACGGTGAAAAGCCTTCTCCTGATCCAACGAAAGTAAACCCACATTTACATCAGACAGTTTACAAATGTCTAAAACATCTCTTATCAGAAACAAGTTGTCAACAATATAGCGATCAGGTACACAGTAGGACTGGTCCTTGTGGATCAACAACCCCAGATACTCTTTCAACCTGTTTGAGAGACATTTAGAAACAATTTTATATTCTGCGCACAGCAAAGCAACAGGTCTCCAATTTTTTATGAGAGCCAAATCCCCCTTTTTTGGCAACAGTGAAAGCACTGCACGTTGACAGGATACAGGAAGAGAACCCTCATGAAAAGATTCACACATCACTTCATAAAAGTCCTCCCCAATAGACCCCCAAAAGTGCTTATAAAACTCAGATGGTAAACCATCGATGCCAGGGGCTCGGCCTGTTGAGAGCTGCATAACTGCTGTGGACAGCTCCTGCAGTGTAATGTCAGCGTCCAATGCGACTCAGGTCTGCTCAGATCCCAATTTAGGAAGACCATGGAACAACTGTTCAGTACACATAGAGTCACAATCCTCCGCCTTATAAAGGGACGAGTAGAAATCCACGGCATGTTGACGCATTTCAATATCATTCGTGGTCACCTTCCCATCAGGGAGACGAAGGCAGACCATCTGTTTACGTTGAAATGTCGACTTTCCTAGGTTAAAAAAAAAGCACTAGGAGCATCCATATCCTTGAGGGAAGCGAAATGAGACCTAATCAAGGCACCCTTCACTCTTTCATGCAGAAACGACCTCAGTTCATGTCTCTTGTCCTGTAAGTTCATGACTAGTCCAGGGTCATTCTGAGTGAGCAGCTTCAATTCAATAGATTTGATGTCCTGTTCAAGGGCATTGATAGTCTCTTTAAATTCAGTTTGAGACAGAGCAGTATACTGTTGACAAAAACTCGTATTTGGGCCTTCCCAACCTCCCACCATTGTCTCAAGGACTCAAAATTCCCTTTTATACCCCTCCAATTTTCCCAAAACAACAAAAACCTGTCACAAAACATGACATCATGTAACAATTTAACATTAAAATACCAGTAAGGTGATGACCTTCGTGGACAGGACAAGTGAATATCAACAGTAACCATATGATGATCAGAGAAACCCACAGGAGTAATGGCACACTTTCCAACCCTACTACAGTATTGCTCAGATACATACAACCTGTCTAACCGTGCTGCACTGACACAACCTTCATTAATTTTTAGCCATGTGTACTGCCTAACTTTGGCATTCCTTACTTACTCTCCACACATCCGAAAGCTCAAACTCAGTTAATAGGCCAGACAGGCAAGTGGCTGACCGCAGGTGAGGTTCTTCAGCGGTGCGATCAACAGTAAAATCCACTGTACAGTTCCAGTCACCTCCTAAAACCATACACCCCTCTTGGTCACACTGTCTTAACGTTTCCTTTAGTTGATCAAATACAGTAATACGCTCTGTACCCTCATTAGGAGCATAAACATTCAAAAAAAATAAAAATAAAAACATAACATCCACCTTGACCAATAAAACCCGACCCTTGACAATCTCTGTTGTAGATACCACAGTCACCCCTAAGCCTGAGGAAAACAATATTGCCACCCCAGCACTGAAATTAGTACCATGACTGCGTACATGCTGCCCCTCCCACCACATACCCCAGTCAACCTCATTTTCCTCATCGCTGTGTCTCCTGTAGGAAAACTACATTAAGCCTTTTCTGTTTTATTACTTCTAATACCCAAGCCCTCTTATTCCTGTCCCTTCCCCCATTCATATTGAGAGAACCTACCCTTAGTACCTCCATGTAGAAAAGAGAAAAGAAAAGCAGAAGAAACCACAGAGAAACCAACGAGAAAAAAGACACCCTATGAAGCATGATCATCGTCATTATTATTTTTTCTTCTCTTAACCTGAACACGTTTCCCACCACCTTTTGCTGCTGCAACAGCAGTAATAAATTTCCTCAAGCGAAACCGCTTCTTCTCACTCAGCTGGTCTAACCCCACCGTCTTCTGTAGCATCACAGCTGACCTCACAAACTTATCAACATCAAAATAATCTGCCAATTTGACAGATTTCCCAAAAGTCTGATCCAGAAACTCATTTACCTCCTCTAGATCATAAACTGAGTCCTCACCAGCAGCTGTCATATCTAAAGAGATATCCATATCCTTCTCTTGATCCTCCTCAGCTGAGAACACAGACAACTGACTCCCCTCTACCACATTCCTTTCAACACTCTCCACTTGCACCTCATCACTCGTACCAGGCATCTCCTCCACTATCTGGGAGACTAGCCCCACCTGAACATCACTACTCATAGTGGGCATCTTCTCCACTAACTGAGAACCTAGCTCCACATGAACCCCAGCACTCGTAGTGGGCATCTCCTCCACTACCTGGGAGCCTAGCTCCACATGAAAACCCTCCTGTACCTCATTACTCGTAGTGGGCATCTCCTCCACTACCTGGGAGCCTAGCTCCACATGAAAACCCTCCTGTACCTCATTACTCGTAGCGGGCAACTCCTCCACTACCTGGGAGCCTAGCTCTACATGAACCCCAGCACTCGTAGTGGGCATCTCCTCCACTCCCTGGGAGCCTAGCTCCACATGAACCCCCTCCTTTACCCAAGCACTCATACTGGGCACCTGCTCACCAGTCTGAGGAACTGGCTCTTCAGATACATCCTTACCTTCTACAACAATACTTTTCTGTAGCATAACATTTCCTTCTAATACAAGTTGCAACCCCGTGCCCTCAACACGGATAACTTGTTCCTCAGCAACAGGTGCTTGTGGCTGCTCTACCGCTGTCAGCTCACCTCTCCCTACATCAGTGGGCCCAGGCGTTACGATGACCACCTGTGCCCCTCCCTCTGCCTTCTCCCTTTTCGGGCAAGCATGTCGCTTATGACCAACATCCCCACACTCAAAACACCGTTGACTACCCGTACTAGCATAAGCCATATACAATCTATTGTCATACTTGATTTTAAACGATAACTCTAAAGTCTGCTCCGGTGAGTCCAAAAACATAAACACCTGTCGCCGAAATGACATTACCTGTTTCAACGCCAGGTGTTTGCAACCCAACGGGACAACCTTAATTGATCTGGCGAACTTCCCAAAGCGCAATAACTCGCGCTCCAATAGCTCATTAGGAATAAATGGTGGTACATTTGAAATCGTTACCCTTGTTGACGGAGAAAAAAAGCGGCGTAACTTGAATAAACATTCCTTTAAGAAGTACACCATGCTCAACCATCCGATCAACTAGACACTCTTCTTTAAGAAATACCACCACAGCTTTATTCATCCGGGATGCATACGCAATATTCTCATAGCCTACCTTCTCTCCTACGGCGACCAGAAACTCCTCCACTGTGACAGCAGCTTCAGTAACACACCTAAAGCCATGCCGAAGTGACAGGGATGGCATCCCCATTCGGGCTGCCATCCCCGCCAAAATCAGGGTAATTTCGATACGAAAACAAAATACTTAATTCTACCACAACAAAAATAATAACGTTAATCATGCATCAACAAAAAAAATGCCACCAAGAAATAGCAAACCGAAAGAAAGTTGTGAATATCTAACTCTCCACAACACACGCACTCCTTCACTCAAACAATTCCCAGCATGCACCAATCACTCCCAGCATGCAGAGAGAGAGAGAGGGAGAGAGAGAGAGAGAGAGAGACATATTTCCCTCAGATTACACAGATCCACAAAGAATTCGAAAACAAATCCAATTTTGATAAACTCCCATATCTACTGGGTGAAATTCCACAGTGTGCCATCACAGCAGCAAGATTTGTGACCTGTTGCCACGAGAAAAGGGCAACCAGTGAAGAACAAACACCATTGTAAATACAACCCATATTTATGCCTATTTATTTTATCTTGTGTCCTTTAACCATTTGTACATTGTTAAAACACTGTATATATATAATATGACATTTGTAATGTCTTTATTGTTTTGAAACTTATGTATGTGTGATGTTTACTGTTCATTTTTATTGTTTATTTCACTTTATATATTATCTACCTCACTTGCTTTGGCAATGTTAACACATGTTTCCCATGCCAATAAAGCCCTTGAATTGAATTGAATTGAGAAAGCGAGAGAGAGAGAGGAAGGAGAGAGAGAGAGAAAGGAGAGAGAGAGAAAGGAGAGAGAAGGAGAGAGAGAGAGAGAAGAGAGAAGGAGAAGGGAGAGAGAGAGAGAGAGGAAGGAGAGAGAGAGAGAGAGAGAAGGAAGGAGAGAGAGAGAAGGGGAGAGAGAGAGGAAGGGAGAGAGAGGAAGGGGAAGAGAGAGAGAGAAAAGGGAGAGAGAGAGAGAGAGAGGAAGGGAGAGAGAGAGGAAGGGAGAGAGAGAGAGAGAGAGAGAAGGGAGAGAGAGAGAAAGGGAGAGAGAGAGAGAGAGAGAGGAAGGGAGAGAGAGAGAGAGAGGAAGGGAGAGAGAGAGAGAGAGAAGGGAGAGAGAGAGGAAGGAGAGAGAGAGAGAGAGAGAGAGGAAGGGAGAGAGAGAGAAAGGGAGAGAGAGAGAAAGGGAGAGAGAGAGAGAGAGAGAGAGGGAAGAGAGAGAGAGAGGAAGGGAGAGAGAGAGAAAGGAGAGAGAGAGAGAGAGAGAGAGAGGAAGGGAGAGAGAGAGAGGAAGAGAGGGAGAGAAAGGGAAGAGAGAGAGAGAGAGAGAGAGGAAGGGAGAGAGAGAGAGAGAGGAAGGAGAGAGAGAGAGAGAGAGAGAAGGAGAGAGAGAGAGAGAGAGAGAGAGAGAGAGAGGGAAGGGAGAGAGAGAGAGAGAGGAAGGGAGAGAGAGAGAGAGAGAGAGAGAGAGAGAGAGAGAGAGAGAGAGAGAGAAGGAGAGAGAGAGAAGGGAGAGAGAGAGAGAGAGAGAGAGAGGAAGGGAGAGAGAGAGAGAGAGAAGGGAGAGAGAGAGAGAGAGAGAGAGAGGAAGGGAGAGAGAGAGAGAGGAAGGAGAGAGAGAGAGAGAGAGAGAGAGAGAGAGAGAGAGAGAGAGAGAGAGAGAGAGAGAGAGAGAGAGAGAGAGAGGAAGAGAGAGAGAGAGAGAGAGGAAGGAGAGAGAGAGAGAGGAAGGAGAGAGAGAGGAAGGGAGAGAGAGAGAGAGAGAGAGAGAGAGGAAGGGAGAGAGAGAGAAAGGGAGAGAGAGAGAGAGAGAGAGAGGAAGGGAGAGAGAGAGGAAGGGAGAGAGAGAGAAAGGAGAGAGAGAGAGAGAGAGAGAGAGGAAGGGAGAGAGAGAGAGAGAGAGAGAGAGAGAAGAGAGAGAGAGAGAGAGAGAGAGGAAGGGAGAGAGAGAGAGAGGAAGGGAGAGAGAGAGAGAGAGGAAGGGAGAGAGAGAGAGAGGAAGGGAGAGAGAGAGGAAGGGAGAGAGAGAGAGAGAGAGAGAGGAAGGGAGAGAGAGAGAAAGGGAGAGAGAGAGAGAGAGAGAGAGAGGAAGGGAGAGAGAGAGGAAGGGAGAGAGAGAGAAAGGGAGAGAGAGGAAGAGAGAGAGAGAGAGAGAGGGAAGGGAGAGAGAGAGAGAGAGGAAGGAGAGAGAGAGAGAGAGAGAGAGAGGAAGAGAGAGAGAGAGAGAGAGGAAGGGAGAGAGAGAGAGAGGAAGGAGAGAGAGAGGAAGGGAGAGAGAGAGAGAGAGAGAGAGGAAGGGAGAGAGAGAGAAAGGGAGAGAGAGAGAGAGAGAGAGAGAGGAAGGAGAGAGAGAGGAAGGGAGAGAGAGAGAAAGGGAGAGAGAGAGAGAGAGAGGAAGGGAGAGAGAGAGAGAGAGGAAGGGAGAGAGAGAGAGAGAGAGAGAGAGAGAGAGAGAAGAGAGAGAGAGAGAAAGGGAGAGAGAGAGAAAGGGAGAGAGAGGAAGAGAGAGAGAAGAGAGAGAGAGAGAGAGGAAGGAGAGAGAGAGAGAGAGAGAGAGAGAGAGAGAGAGAGAGAGAGAGAGAGAGAGAGAGAGGAAGGGAGAGAGAGAGAGAGGAAGGGAGAGAGAGAGAGAGGAAGGGAGAGAGAGAGGAAGGGAGAGAGAGAGAGAGAGAGGAAGGGAGAGAGAGAGAGAGAGAGGAAGGGAGAGAGAGAGAAAGGGAGAGAGAGAGAGAGAGAGAGGAAGGGAGAGAGAGAGAGAGAGGAAGGGAGAGAGAGAGAGAGAAAGGGAGAGAGAGAGAGAGAGAAAGGGAGAGAGAGAGAGAGGAAGGGAGAGAGAGAGAGAGAGAGAGAGAGAGAGGAAGGGAGAGAGAGAGAAAGGGAGAGAGAGAGAGAGAGGAAGGGAGAGAGAGAGAGACGTAGAGTGAGAGCAGTGGAGTAAAGTACTTAAGTAGAAATACTTTAAAGTACTACTTTTAGGGGTCTGTACTTTACTTTTGACAGGAAAATGGTCCAATTCACACACTCATCAAGAGAACGTCACTGCTCATCCCTATTGCCTCTAATCTGGCAGACTCACTAAACATAAACGCTTAGTTTGTAAATTATGTCAGAGACGGAGTGTGAGAGAGACAGAAAGAGAGAGAAAGACAGAGAGGTAGAGAGATTGACAGAGACGGAGTGTGAGAGAGACAGAAAGAGAGAGAAAGACAGACAGAGGTAGAGAGATTGTAAAACATACTGTGTCTGTAAAATGTATATAGCCCATATAAGCCTAAGTGCTGTTGTCCATTAGTTTACTCTAATTAGAGGAGGGTGGGAGGGTTACGGGAAAATAACAAAGGAGAATATCAATACTTTAAAAAAGTATATAGACTGTATATTTACAATAAATATATATGGGGGGGATTGGAAATGATGCAGACAATGACATTGACAGAAGCCACAATCTATATGCAATATTAAAGCTGATATACCCCAAGTCAATAAGAGGAAAACCTCCTCTCTCTCTCTCTCACCATGCCATTCAAGGTTAACCTGGTTCACTCTCACTCAGCACGGCTACAACCTTGGTGCGTCCCACGTTTAACCCTATTACCCACAGGGCTTTGGTCAAAAGGAGTGCACTATATAGGGAATAGGATGCTATAGTAGTGCACTATATAGGGAATAGGGTGCTATAGTAGTGCACTATATAGGGAATAGGGTGCCATTTGAGACTCAGAGCCTCTGGTCTTTGAGAAGCTGACAGCCAGAGACAGACAGAACCTTTAATAAATCCTCTTAAATGTAAAGTCCCATATTTGAGGACCCTATTTGATTTTTTTTGTATTCAATTCAGTCTGGTATGAGAACGGTACTCCCCATCTGCAAAGACATGGTTTCTCTGCTATTGAGCTGTGCCTTAAAATCTACAGTGTGACTTACTACCATATATGGGCATACGAGTGTATAAGGGAAGGCCGAGTCGATGACCTCATTTCAAGATGGCTGCTACCAACGTTCCGGTTAGCGTTGTGAAGCATAAACAAAATAAACACGGAATAAATAGATTCACACCGAAAGCCGGGACTCCACAGATCATGAGGATATCTTATGTGTCTAGCTGTGACCTACTGTTATTGATCACCAGCCCCGAGAGTCAAAATGTGTATTTTATACAACGTTTTCACCAAACAGCAAACATCTTACAAGGTCAACTTGGTCTGTGTTTGAGCTGTAGCTACACGAGGGCTATGAAATGAATCCTTAGGTTGGTGGGAAAGAATCTAGCCTATTGACAATGTTCTCTAATGAGGTATGACTTAATGGCAACATCGAATGTCCACCGAGTGACTATATCTTTGTGTATGAAAAATATGATGAAAACACACCACCACAATGTATGAGGGAGGTTGGTGTTGTTGTTTTTATAGTAAACAATAACTTTAAGGCACATGCATTGTGCAAAAACAGTGCAATTACCACATTCAGACACTTTGGAGAGGTTGAAAGGATACTTGAATGTACCCTGGATACCCCCATAACACCACACTGTTTGAGTTTTATTTTATTATATTATAGTTTATATATTTATTTTATTTTTAATTAAAGCTTTATTTAACCAGGTAAGCCAGTTGAGAACAAGTTCTCATTTACAACTGCGACCTGGCCAAGATATGTCACGCCCTGGTCTTAGTATTTTGTGTTTTCTCTTCTTCTAATTTGGTCAGGCCAGGGTGTGACATGGGTTTTGTATGTGGTGTGTTTTGTCTTGGTTTTTTTTTCGTACGTATTGGGATTGTGGCTTAGTGGGGTTTTCTAGGTAAGTCTATGGCTGTCTGGAGTGGTTCTCAATCAGAGGCAGGTGTTTATCGTTGTCTCTGATTGGGAACCATATTTAGGCAGCCATATTCTTTGAGTGTTTCGTGGGTGATTGTTCCTGTCTTTGTGTTTGTTGTCACCAGACAAGGCTGTTTAGGTTTTCTCACATTTATTGTTTTTATTTGTTTCTTCATTAAGAAACATGAATAATAATCACGCTGCATTTTGGTCCGCCTCTACTTCACCTAAAGAAAACCGCAGTGCGACACAAACAACAACACAGAGTTACACATGGAATAAACAAATATACAGCCAATAACAACACAATAGAAAAATCTATATACAGTGTGTGCAAGTGTAGTACGATTAGAGAGGTAAGGCAATAAATAGGCCATAGTGGCGAAATAATTACAATTTAGCATTAAACACTGGAGGGATAGATGTGCAGATGATCATATGCAAGTTTGTCAGTGAGGTTAATATGGAAGAAATTGTGTTTTTATGCTGACCAAGTAGCCTTTAGGGATTAAAAATCAAAATCATATTGTATTGGTCACATACACGTGTTTAGCAGATGTTAATGCGGGTGTAGCGAAATGCTTGTAAAGGGATTACATGCATCTAATAGCACTGGAATTATCTAATTTACAGACATATGCCACTTCAGAGAGGTTTAGGGACACTTGGAAACATCCCATGACCACACCTGACACCACTGACTAAAACACAGGTCTATCAATCCCCCCCCAAAATTCTGATATTGTTCACATGTTGTGGAAGCCATCTGATGTGTTTCCAGCTCTAGTCATCAATAATTCAATTATAGGTTGTCAATGAAAGATGACTTTCAAAATAAATAAACAAAGAAACTGTTATTTTTGTGTGTGTTTGATCTTGTGTGTTCTGAACTATGTAACTTCTATCTATCTTCTGATAATTTCCTCACCATCTCCCAGATGTCTTCACTCCAAAAGTTTTGGCAGAATCATGTAATTACACGTGAATAGCGGTTACTTTTGGTTTATTAGGCGGAAATCTACATTTGTGACCCGATTCAGGTAACTAGGCGTAAAATCACAAGTCACGACTTCACAGGAGAGCTGCTTGAATGAAAAAATAAATAAATAAAATACTGTGAACTTTCATGTGCCTGAATAACAAACTTGTATGCCATCTGAAAATACGAATACAATTGTTAAATTGCGAGCCTTTTTTTGGTTAAGCCCCATCAAAAGACAACAACCTTCCCCACTAGCCATGATTGGCTGAGATAATGAGTGGGCTGGACATGCCGAGAGATCAGTTCGGATTGGTCTGCCATATAGAAGACTTTTGACTATTTGAGCTGGACAGTCTGTGTTGGTCATCCTGTTGAATGCGTCTTTTTTTTAATGTAGTTGCATAAGTGTTGCTCTCCACTTTCTGGAGGCTTGAGTTTTGAAATCAGTGGAGTTGGAGTATGATAGCTAAGGAGGTGGGATTACGTCTTCAAACTAAGGGCATTTGTGGCATGGATCCGTGACAAGGAGACGTGTCCACCGTGCATGATGATGTATAGGGGTAAGATAGTCCAGCTAGCTACATTTTCAGACATGACATGTTTCTAATTTTGACAGAAAGTTGTTTAATTTCAAGCTAAAGTGTCCCTAGCTAACGTTAGGTGGCTGGCTCGTTAGCTAACGTGTGACGTGATGTGTGTGATCTTACATGTTGTTTACCTAGCTAGGTTAATTGTTTAGCCAGCTAGCTAGGTACAGTGTACAACACCTGTTGAATATGGCCGGTGGCAGTAAACGTCAGCAAAAAAACATAATGAAATTGTTGCCAGCGCTGGTTAGGCTGTTTTCATGTTATCCAGAGGTAAACAAATCTTCGGCCAGAGCGTCAAGTTTGCTCTCTGAACACAAGGAGATGGACGGGGCTAAAGCTTAAGAGGGTGTGGACAATGCTGAATGGGTGGGGCTAAAGCTTAAGAGGGTGTGGACAATGCTGAATGGGTGGGGCTAAAGCTTAAGAGGGTGTGGACAATGCTGAATGGGTGGGGCTAAAGCTTAAGAGGGTGTGGACAATGCTGAATGGGTGGGGCTAAAGCTTAAGAGGGTGTGGACAATGCTGAATGGGTGGGGCTAAAGCTTCAGAGGGTGTGGAATGCTGAATGGGTGGGGCTAAAGCTTAGGGTGTGGACGATGCTGAATGGGTGGGGCTAAAGCTTAAGAGGGTGTGGACGATGCTGAATGGGTGGGGCTAAAGCTTCAGAGGGTGTGGACGATGCTGAATGGGTGGGGCTAAAGCTTCAGAGGGTGTGGACGATGCTGAATGGGTGTGGCTAAGCTTAAGCGATGCTGAATGGGTGTGGCAGAGAGGGTGTGAACGATGCTGAATGGGTGGGGCTAACGCTTCAGAGGGTGTGGACGATGCTGAATGGGTGGGGCTAAAGCTTCAGAGGGTGTGGACGATGCTGAATGGGTGGGGCTAAAGCTTCAGAGAGTGTGGACGATGCTGAATGGGTGTGGCTAAAGCTTCAGAGGGTGTGGACGATGCTGAATGGGTGTGGCTAAATCTTCAGAGGGTGTGGACGATGCTGAATGGGTGTGGCTAAAGCTTCAGAGGGTGTGGACGATGCTGAATGGGTGGGGCTAAAGCTTCAGAGGGTGTGGATGATGCTGAATGGGTGTGGATAAAGCTTCAGAGGGTGTGGACGATGCTGAATGGGTGTAGACAAAGAAGAGCTCTCTCAACGAAACGCTAAAATGCCCTTTTATCAAAAGTGAGTTTACAAGTGTAACAACTTTCAAAGCAGAATTACTTTCCCATTGTTCCTCCAAAATGCAGTGTATGGTATACCATTTTGTAGATCTGAGTCTCTACTTTTACCAATGTAAAAAAAATATTTCACATTTTGCTACATAGAACACAAAACCCAGGTGTTGTGTCACATTCTACCATTACATTTAAGAGGTATATCTTTCAGTCTTGGACTGCTTCCCAAATGGCACCCTATTCCCTATAAAGTGCACTACTTTAGACCAGTGTCCAAGTGGAATAGGGTGACATTTCATACACACTCTTGGAGATGGGCTACTTCCTGGTGTTCTCTCAGATGAGACCAGATGGTTATGCAGCTAGAGAAAACATATTCTATATGTACATTACACATTCATGTCAATTCCACAATGTCATGACCGTCCCTGAGCAGAGCACTGCCCTAGGTCATCGCAGAACACACACATGTGCAGGGGTACGTGCACACACACACACACACACACACACACACACACACACACACACACACACACACACACACACACACACACACACACACAGGGATTAGTATGTGGACCCATTAAATGCTGCTAAGACTTAAGCTCTCTGAGAGAAAAGCTCCGGTCTGCCTGACCGACCGTCCAGTGGCACGCCACACGCCAGCTCGGACGAGATTCACTTTCTTTCCAATACAAGTCTATTCTGCACTACAAATCACAGTTCACAATGATGGAGTATACAATCCCACCATTCACTGATCCCACTGCACGCACACACACACACACACACACACACACACACACACATACACACGCACACACACACACAGCTGTGACTCTCAAGCCAACAATGACTGCAAAAAGATGAAAACAGGATTTCCCTGGCTGTGGCTGCCATTTTAATTCTATTCATCTTTTATTTAAACCTGAAAACCTCTTGGTATTCAGTCAGACGTTCTACCACTGAACTATGCCTCCAAACCCCATTTATAAATCTGACTTAGCCCTCTCAATTCAATTCAAAACATAGGAGCAATAATCATGTTTATTTCACTGAACTGAATTGCATTAAAGTCCTATCCTTTTTCCTGTGTAGGCGCAGATTCCGTTCACTCACCTCTGCATCTGAGATGGAGACCTGCTTGGACTCCACCGTGGGTCTGCGTGCCACACGGGGGGAGACGTGAGTCCCCTCTGATGGGTACGTCCCTCGTTCCTGTAGCGACAGCTTCCTCCCTGAGAGGTGCGCCCGCGAAGGAGGGCCCCTTTTAGCTCCGTCCTGCTGAGCCCCGTTCCTCACGCCATTGGCCGGTGAGACGTCTATCTCGGTGGTCTTCATGGCGACTGCGGCCATCATGGCGGTGAGGTTACTGGGGTCAGGGGTCATTGAGTCAGGGTCAGAGTCGTCCCTTCTGCAGCCCGGGTCGGTACTCATAGCCATCACTGGAAGAAGCAATGGGGGAACGCCGGAGTAAAAGGGGAGGAGGGAGGCGGCGTGGGCACAACAGCATCAACGTGGTCTGGGCCAGCCAGGGGGACTTGCACTGGAGTCTCACTGCAGCCAACAGAGAGTAGAGAGAGGGATCATTACATATAGAAGAGAACATGATTGAGATGATTCTATTTTTGTTTATTTAACCTTAATTTAACCTGTATTTATCCTATTGAGGAAACCAATGGAGACCTGGCCAAGAGGGCAAGAAAAATACACATCAAACACATTATGACTTCATAGGACATGAATAATATGGACATTGATATCAGGTTCCATGATTTACAGGTTACAGACCAATCTAACCCACTCAAGATCATGTACATATTGGCATTCCATCAAGTCAGTGGCCTTTCACAAGTGTAATTTGGTCCAGAAAAAAACTTTTGGTTTTAGCTAATTGAAACATTCTGTCATAAAGAGCACATGTTTAACTTCATTAAAAATCTGTTTCCCACCTAAAGAGGTTAAATAATGATCCATCTGCCTCCTCCTCTCCAACTGCCCCTCTATCTCTCACTCTCTCCATCTGCCTCTCAATTCAATTCAATTCAAGGGGCTTTATTGGCATGGGAAACATGTGTTAACATGTGTTAACATTGCCAAAGCAAGTGAGGTAGATAATATACAAAAGTGAAATAAACAATCAAAATACAGTGTTGTAACAATGTACAAATGGTTCAAGTACACAAGGGAAAATAAATAAGCATATAGATGGGTTGTATTTACAATGATGTTTGTTCTTCACTGGTTGCCCTTTTCTTGTGGCAACAGGTCACAAATTTTGCTGCCGTGATGGCACACTGTGGAATTTCACCCAGTAGATATGGGAGTTTAGTGAGCACATAGCCTGTCTTTTCTTGAGAGCCATGTCTGCCTACGGCAGCCTTTCTCAATAGCAAGGCTATGCTCACTAAGTCTGTACATAGTCAAAGCTTTCCTTAAGTTTGGGTCAGTCACAGTGGTCAGGTATTCTGCCACTGTGTACTCTCTGTTTAGGGCCAAATAGCATTCTAGTTTGCTCTGTTTTTTTGTTAATTCTTTCCAATGTGTCAAGTAATTATCTTTTTGTTTTCTCATGATTTGGTTGGGTCTATTGTGCTGCTGTCCTGGGGCTCTGTGGGGTGTGTTTGTGTTTGTGAACAGAGCCCCAGGACCAGCTTGCTTAGGGGACTCTTCTCCAGGTTCATCTTCTCTGTAGGTGATGGCTTTGTTTTGGAAGGTTTGGGAATCGCTTCCTTTTAGGTGGTTGTAGAATTTAACGGCTCTTTTCTGGATTTTGATAATTAGAGGGTATCGGCCTAATTCTGCTCTGCATGCATTATTTGGTGTTCTACGTTGTACACGGAGGATATTTTTGAAGAATTCTGCATGCAGAGTCTTAATTTGGTGTTTGTCCCATTTTGTGAAGTCTTGGTTGGTGAGCGGACCCCAGACCTCACAACCATAAAGGGCAATGGGCTCTATGACTGATTCAAGTATTTTTAGCCAGATCCTAATTGGTATGTTGAAATGTATGTTCCTTTTGATGGCATAGAATGCCCTTCTTGCCTTGTCTCTCAGATCGTTCACAGCTTTGTGGAAGTTACCTGTGGCGCTGATGTTTGGGCCAAGGTATGTATCATTTTTTGTGTGCTCTAGGGCAACAGTGTCTAGATGGAATTTGTATTTGTGGTCCTGGCGACCTTTTTTGGAACACCCTTATTTTGGTCTTATTGAGATTTACTGTCAGGGCCCAGGTCTGACAGAATCTGTGCAGAAGATCTATGTGCTGCTGTAGGCCCTCCTTGGTTGGTGACAGAAGCACCAGATCATCAGCAAACAGTAGACATTTGACTTCGGATTCTAGTAGGGTGAGGCCGGGTACTGCAGACTTTTCTAGTGCCCGCGCCAATTCGTTGATATATATGTTGAAGAGGGTGGGGCTTAAGCTGCATCCCTGTCTCAACCCACAACCCTGTGTGAAGAAATGTGTGTGTTTTTTGCCAATTTTAACCGCACACTTGTTGTTTGTGTACATGGATTTTATAACGTCGTATGTTTTACCCCCAACACCACTTTCCATCAGTTTGTATAGCAGATCCTCATGCCAAATTGAGTCGAAGGCTTTTTTGAAATCAACAAAGCATGAGAAGACTTTGCCTCTCTCCATCTGCCTCTCTCTCTCTCTCCATTTGTCTCTGTCTAACTCTCTCTCTATTTGTCTCTCTCCATCTGTCCATTTGCGTCTCTCTCTCTCTCGCGCGCTCTCTCTCTCTCTTCATCTATGTCTGACTCTCTCCTCATTTGTCTCTGTCTCTCTCTCTCGCTCTCTCTCTGTCTCCAGCTCTCTCTCTGTCCGTGTGTGTGTTTACATGTCTGTCTTAACACAGATCTGATGAACAAGATCCACTGTCTCATGCAATTACACCAAGTGTATGTGTCTGTGTGTGTGTTTGTGTGTGTCTCTGTGTGTTTGAACCTATGTGACAATCACAGCAGAGATTTGTTCATTGTAAGCTCTCCCCTTTTATCCCAAATGTAAATGAGGGAAACAGCTTGTCATAGTGAGCTGGTATCAGAGGGAGGTGGAGCAGCCAGCTGGTTGAGGAATTATTGTCTCTGCAGAAAAGACCACAGACAGAGGTTCAGATCTACTCCAAGATGAAGGACAGGAGGAAGGAAGGAAGGAAGGAAGGAAGGAAGGAAGGAAGGAAGGACAGAACACAGGAAACATGTCTCAAAGAACCTATCTTAATCAGGCATGAAATAACACACAGTAACACACACACAGTAACACACACAGTAACACACGCGCGCACACACACAGTAACACACACACATTTAAAAAATAAAAAATAAATGTAACTTTAGTTTGATTTAGTAAATATTTTCTTAACTCTATTTTCCTATAACTGCATGTTGGTTAAGGGCTTGTCAGTAAGCAATTCACAGTAAGATTTACACCTGTTTGTAACGTCTGCTTCCAACTCACACTCTCAAACACATAGATCCCTGAACGTAGCTCACTCTCCAGATCTCAATCACCTGAATTCTGATCACCTGTTCACACACCTGTATGTCATCATCACACACTATTTAGTTCAGTTCTTTGCACCCCATCATCGTGAGGTATTGTTTGTTTTGTGACACACTTCTATTCTGAGTGCTGGGTTTCCCATAATTTAATCCTCCCGTGGATGATAGTTTGTCCTGCCTCACTAACGACGCTTTGCCTATTCCTTGCCTGTACTTTAGCCTATCAGATTTCCTGTTATCAACCTATTGCCTGATCTCCCAGACAACGTTACTAGCCTTTTCCCTGCCTGTACTCTTGCCTTTTTTGACCCCCTGTGTATGACCTTCTGCCCGGACCAGGGGCAGGACCTGCCTGCCCCTGGACCCACTCACGACTCATCATATTTTAGTGCATGACGGTGGCTGCATCATGTTATGGGTATGCTTGTCATCGGAAACTGAATGGAGCTAAGAACAGGCAAAATCCTAGAGGAAAACCTGATAAGGTCTGCTTTCAAACAGACACTGGGAGACAAATTCACCTTTCAGCATGACAATAACCTAAAACACAAAGACAAATATACACTGGAGTTGGTTACCAAGACAACACTGAATGTTCCTGAGTGGCCTAGTTACAGTTTTGACTTAAATCAGCTTGAAAACATATGGAAAGACTTAAAAAAATGGCTGTATAGCAATGATCAACTTGACAGAACTTAAAGAATTTTGAAAATAATTATGTGCAAATGTTGCACATTCCGGGTGTGGAAAGCTCTTAGAGACTTACCCAGAAAGATTCACAGCTGTAATCAGGGGGTTTAATATGTATCTATTTTTCATAACATTTTTTAAATTGTAGAGTTATTCTTCCACTTTGACGTTAGTGTTGTGTGGGTCATTGACAAAAAAAGAAAGGTCCATTTGAACCCTGTGACATAAAAAGTGTAAAAAGCGAAGGGTTGTGAACACTTTCTAAAGGAGCTATACACACAGTAACACACACACAGTAACACACATACACACAGTAACACACACACACACTTTCTAAAGGAGCTATACACACAGTAACACACACACAGTAACACACCATAACACACCATAACACACACACACACTTTCTAAAGGAGCTATACACACAGTAACACACACACAGTAACACACATACACACAGTAACACACATACACACAGTAACACACATACACACAGTAACACACATACACACAGTAACACACATACACACAGTAACACACACACCATAACACACACAAACACTTTCTAAAGGAGCTATACACACAGTAACACACACACCATAACACACACACACACTTTCTAAAGGAGCTATACAAACAGTAACACACACACCATAACACACACACACACTTTCTAAAGGAGCTATACACACAGTAACACACACACCATAACACACACACACACTTTCTAAAGGAGCTATACAAACAGTAACACACACACAGTAACACACACACACACAGTAACAAAGGAGCATACAAACAGTAACACACACACACAGTAACACACACACACACACTAAAGGAGCAAACAGTAACACACACACACACAGTAACACACACACACACATACAAACAGTAAAGGAGCACACACACAGTAACACACACACACATAACACATACAAACAGTAACACACATCTAAAGGAGCTATAACACACAGTAACACACACACCATAACACACACACACTTTCTAAAGGAGCTATACACACAGTAACACACACACCATAACACACACACACACACACTAAAGGAGCTACACACACATAACACACACACCATAACACACACACACACTTTCTAACACAACACACACACAGTAACACACACACACACACCAACACACACACACACACCTAAAGGAGCTATACACACAGTAACACACACACACCATAACACACACACACACACCATTCTAAAGGAGCTACACAAACAGTAAGACACACACCATAACACACACACACACACCTAACAGGAGCACACATAACACAGTAACACACACACCATAACACACACACACACACCTAACACAGCTACACACACACATAACACACACACCATAACACACACACACACCTAAAGGAGCACACACACAGTAACACACACACCATAACACACACACACACAAAGGAGCTAACACACAGTAACACACACACCATAACACACACACACACACACTAAAGGAGCTATACACACAGTAACACACACACCATAACACACACACACACCTAAAGGAGCTACACACACAGTAACACACACACCATAACACACACACACACACCTAAAGGAGCTACACACACAGTAACACACACACACATAACAAACACACACACTTTCTAAAGGAGCTATACAAACAGTAACACACACACACACATCACACACACACACACCTAAAGGAGCTATACAAACAGTAACACACACACACACACACAAAGGAGCTATACACACAGTAACACACACACACACAGTAACACACATACACACAGTAACACACACACAGTAACACACATACACACAGTAACACACACACATAACACACATACACACACACCATAACACACACACACACACCATAACACACACACACTTTCAAATAACACACAAACAGTAACACACACACCATAACACACACACACACACTTTCTAAAGGAGCTATACAAACAGTAACACACACACACACCATAACACACACACACACTTTCTAAAGGAGCTATACAAACACCATAACACACACACCATAACACACACACACACTTTCTAAAACACACAAACAGTAACACACACACACATAACACACACACACACTTTCTAAAGGAGCTATACAAACAGTAACACACACACACACACATAACACACACACACACACACCTAACAGGAGCTATACAAACAGTAACACACACACACACACACACACACTTTCTAAAGGAGCTATACAAACAGTAACACACACACCATAACACACACACACACACCATAAACAGCACACAAACAGTAACACACACACACACCATAACACACACACACACACACACACTAAAGGAGCTATACACACAGTAACACACACACCATAACACACACACACACTTTCTAAAGGAGCTATACAAACAGTAACACACACACACACAGTAACACACACACACACACACTAAAGGAGCTATACAAACAGTAACACACACACACACAGTAACACACACACACACACACTAAAGGAGCTATACAAACAGTAACACACACACCATAACACACACACACACACACCGTAAAGGAGCTATACAAACAGTAACACACACACCATAACACACACAGACACTTTCTAAAGGAGCTATACAAACAGTAACACACACACACACAGTAACACACACACACACTTTCTAAAGGAGCTATACAAACAGTAACACACACACACACACAACACACACACACACACTCACATAAAGGAGCTATACAAACAGTAACACATACACACACACTAAAGGAGCTACCAAACAGTAACACACACACCATAACACACACACACACAAAGGAGCTATACAAACAGTAACACCATAACACACCATAACACACACACACACTTTCTAAAGGAGCTATACAAACAGTAACACACACACCATAACACACACACACACACTAAAGGAGCTATACAAACAGTAACACACACACCATAACACACACACACACTTTCTAAAGGAGCTACACAAACAGTAACACACACACACACACACACTAAACAGCTATACAAACAGTAACACACACACACACTTTCAAACAGCTATACAAACAGTAACACACACACACACTTTCTAAAGGAGCTATACAAACAGTAACACACACACCATAACACACACACACACTTTCTAAAGGAGCTATACAAACAGTAACACACACACCATAACACACACACACACTTTCTAAAGGAGCTATACAAACAGTAACACACACACCATAACACACACACACACATTCTAAAGGAGCTATACAAACAGTAACACACACACCATAACACACACACACACTTTCTAAAGGAGCTATACAAACAGTAACACACACACCATAACACACACACACACTTTCTAAAGGAGCTATACAAACAGTAACACACACACACAACACAACACACACACTTTCTAAAGGAGCTATACAAACAGTAACACACACACCATAACACACACACACACTTTCTAAAGGAGCTATACAAACAGTAACACACACACCATAACACACACACACACAGTAACACACACACACTTTCTAAAGGAGCTATACAAACAGTAACACACACACCATAACACACACACACACTTTCTAAAGGAGCTATACAAACAGTAACACACACACCATAACACACACACACACTTTCTAAAGGAGCTATACAAACAGTAACACACACACCATAACACACACACACACTTTCTAAAGGAGCTATACAAACAGTAACACACACACCATAACACACACACACACTTTCTAAAGGAGCTATACAAACAGTAACACACACACACACAGTAACACACACACACACAGTAACACAAACAGCACACATACAAACAGTAACACACACACACACATAACACACACACACACACAAAGGAGCATACAAACAGTAACACACACACACATAACACACACACACACACATTCAAAAGTAGCTACACAAACACAGTAACACACACACACACAGTAACACACACACACACTACTAAAGGAGCTAACAAACAGTAACACACCATAACAACACACACACACACTTCTAAAGGAGCTATACAAACATAACAACACACACACCATAACACACACACACACACCATAACACAGCACACACAAACACCATAACACACACACACATACCATAACACACACACACACAAAGGATAACACACACACACACACACACACACATAACACACACACACACACACACACACACACACACCGTAACACACACACACACCATAACACACACACACACACACATAACACACACACACACACCATAACACACACACACACACATAACACACAACACACACACACACACCCATAACACACACACACACACACACACACACACACACACACATAACACACAACACACACACACACACACACACACACACACACACACACACACACACACACACATACACACACCATAACACACACACACACACCATAACACACACACACACACACACACAAACACACACACACACACACACACACACACCATAACACACACACACACACCACAACACACACACACACACACACACACCATAACACACACACACACACCATAACACACACACACACCCGTAACACACACACACACCATAACACACACACACACCATAACACACACACACACACACACACACACACACACACACACACACACACACACACACACACACACACACACACACACACACACACACACACACACACACACACACACACACACCATAACACACACACACACACACACACACACACACATAACACACACACACACCATAACACACACACACACACACACACCATACACACACACACACACACACACACACCGTAACACACACACACACCATAACACACACACACACCGTAACACACACACACACACACAACACACACACACACACACACACACAACACCACACACACACACACACACACACACACACACACACCGTAACACACACACACACACACACACACACACACACACACACACACATAACACACACACACACACCGTAACACACACACCACCATAACACACACACACACACACACACACATAACACACACACACACCGTAACACACACACACAACACACACACACACACACACATACACACACCATAACACACACACACACTGTAACACACACACACACACACAAACACCGTAACACACACACACACACATAACACACACACACACACACACACACACACACACCGTACACACCGCAACACACACATAACACACACAAACACCGTAACACACACACACCGTAACACACACACACTGTAACACACACGCACCGTAACACACACACACACATTAACACATTGTCATCTTCTGCTATTTCTTAGAACCCTCTCCTTTAGTCCGTGGCTGGTATTCTAGATAACTGGGACTTTTAACTGGGGTCAAATGGATTCAACTGGGACTTTTAACTGGGGTCAAGTGGATTCAACTGGGACTTTTAACTGGGGTCAAGTGGATTCAACTGGTACTTTTAACTGGGGTAAAATGGATTCAACTGGGACTTTTAACTGGGGTCAAATGGGATTCTACTGGGACTTTTAACTGGGGTCAAGTGGATTCAACTGGGACTTTTAACTGGGGTCAAATGGGATTCAACTGGGACTTTTAACTGGGGTCAAATGGGATTCAACTGGGACTTTTAACTGGGGTCAAGTGGATTCAACTGGGACTTTTAACTGGGGTCAAGTGGATTCAAATGGTACTTTTAACTGGGATCAAATCGATTCAACTGGGACTTTTAACTGGGGTCAAGTGGATTCAACTGGGACTTTTACCTGGGGTCAAGTGGATTCAACTGGGACTTTTAACTGGGATCAAATGGATTCAACTGGGACTTTTAACTGGGGTCAAGTGGATTCAAATGGTACTTTTAACTGGGATCAAATGGATTCAACTGGGACTTTTAACTGTGCGTGTGTGCGGCTGTGTGTGTGTGTGTGTGTGTCCGTCCTTCACGAGGTTTAAGCATCAACAGGAGCCACAGTACTTCTCTATGGTACCCCATTTTGGCTCCTCCGTTGCCAAACATACAATACAAGCTTACTGTTTTCATATCATATTGCAGAGGCAGAGCAGAGCAAAAAACAAATACATGAATAAATAGATACATATAATGGATGGAAACTTTTGAGAGACAAATGCTCTTTCAATCGGTCCCCATCTTTAGGTGGATATTAGGAGGAGATGAAGAAAACGCACACAGGGTCTGCTGATTGATCCATGTTCTTCAAGTAGAGACCCACTTCCAGCTTGGTCTTCATTTGTCTTCTAAATCAGTTTGTCGTGTTCCAGGCAGCAAACAAAGATTGTCAAGGACGACATGGAAATGTCTATAGGATTTCAGAGCACGACAGCGCCGAGTGGATTTTTTAAAATGTATTTTATATTTAACTAGGCAAGTCAGTTAAGAACAAATTCTTATTTACAATGACGGCCTACACAAAGGCAAACAGCCTCCTGCGGGGCTGGGATAAAAATATATATATATATATATATATATATATATATATATATATATATATATATATATATATATATATACTGTGAACTGGGAACTGGGAAATCTCCAGCACAGGCTGCAATTAATATGGTGAAAACAATATGTGGGGAGGCAGAGACACAGAAACTCTTGTTTAACCTTGTTATCTGACACAGGTATTGATCTGCGTTTCTGTGTCTCTGCCTCCCCACATTTTGTTTTCACCATATTAATTGCAGCCTGTGCTGAGAGAAGGACAGTGAGCCGTACTCCTAACTACTTGCACATCAAGCTCTAAACCCTCAGAGGTAGTAATCACACCTGGGGCATTCTTCTTACCAAACCACACATATAGGACAAAATACACATCACGACAAGAGAGACAACACTACACTACATAAAGAGAGACCTAAGACAACAACATAGCAAGGCAGCAATACATGACAACACAGCATGGTAGCAACACAACATAACAACAACATGGTAGCAGCACAAAACATGGTACAAACATTATTGGGCACAGACAACAGCACAAAGGGCAAGAAGGTAGAGACTACATCACACAAAGCAGCCACAACTGTCAGTAAGAGTGTCCATGATTGAGTCTGAACGAAGGAATTTAGATACAACTGTCCAGTTTGAGTGTTTGTTGCAGCTCGTTCCAGTCGCTAGCTGCAGCGAACTGAAAAGAGGAGCCACCCAGGGATGTGTGTGCTTTGGGGACCTTTAACAGAATTTGACTGGCAGAACGGGTGTCGTATGTGGAGGATGAGGGCTGCAGTAGATATCTCAGATAGGGGGAAGTGAGGCTTAAGAGGGTTTTATAAATAAGCATCAACCAGTGGGTCTTGTGACGGGTATACAGAGATGACCAGTTTACAGAGGAGTGTAGAGTGCAGTGATGTGTCCTATAAGGAGCATTGGTGGAAAATCTGATGGCCGAATGGTAAAGAACATCTAGCCGCTCGAGAGCACCCTTACCTGCCGATCTATAAATTATTTCTCCGTAATCTAGCATGGGTAGGATGGTCATCTGAATGAGGGTTAGTTTGGCAGCTGGGTGAAAGAGGAGCGATTTACGATAGAGGAAACCAAGTCTAGATTTAACTTTAGCCTGCAGCTTTGATATGTGTTGAGAGAAGGACAGTGTTGCCATACTCCCAAGTACTTGTATGAGGTGACTACATCAAGCTCTAAACCCTCAGAGGTAGTAATAACACCTGTGGGGAGAGGGGCATTCTCCTTACCAAACCACATAACTTTATTCTGAACACCTCCAAAACAAAGGTCAAGGTTAGAGAAACGCTTGTTGGACACTAAGAAATGACGTTCGCCCCATGAATACATCTCAATAAGACTAGTAATCAGATAATATGTTCGTCATGGAGTTGTTTATAAGTGAGGTTCTCGCTGAGCGGTTTTCTCACTGGGTTTCAATCCCAGATGACAGCAGAGTCATTGATACAAATCCTCATTCCTCTACTTATCTGAAACACAAGCCTGTACAGTACACGGCCATGTAGACTTGGACCGAATTGATCATGTCAGTCTCAAATATCAATCCACCAAGACAAAACTCTCTGCAGTGGCGAGGGCAGTACAGTACTCAGGGTCCTCATCCACCACCAATATCCATCACAATGTACAGTACTCAGGGTCCTCATCCACCACCAATATCCATCACAATGTACAGTACTCAGGGTCCTCATCCACCACCAATATCCATCACAATGTACAGTACTCAGTGTCCTCATCCACCACCAATATCCATCACAATGTACAGTACTCAGGGTCCTCATCCACCACCAATATCTATCACAATGTACAGTACTCAGGGCCCTCATCCACCACTAATATCCATCACGTCCTCAATGTACAGTACTCAGGGTCCTCATCCACCACCAATATCCATCACAATGTACAGTAATCAGGGTCCTCATCCACCACCAATATCCATCACAATGTACAGTAATCAGGGCCCTCATCCACCACCAATATCCATCACAATGTACAGTAATCGGGGCCCTCATCCACCACCAATATCCATCACAATGTACAGTACTCAGGGTCCTCATCCACCACCAATATCCATCACAATGTACAGTAATCAGGGCCCTCATCCACCACCAATATCCATTACAATGTACAGTACTCAGGGTCCTCATCCACCACCAATATCCATCACAATGTACAGTACTCAGGGCCCTCATCCACCACCAATATCCATCACAATGTACAGTACTCAGGGTCCTCATCCACCACCAATATCCATCACAATGTACAGTACTCAGGGCCCTCATCCACCACCAATATCCATCACAATGTACAGTACTCAGGGTCCTCATCCACCACCAATATCCATCACAATGTACAGTACTCAGGGTCCTCATCCACCACCAATATCCATCACAATGTACAGTACTCAGGGTCCTCATCCACCACCAATATCCATCACAATGTACAGTAATCAGGGCCCTCATCCACCACCAATATCTATCACAATGTACAGTAATCGGGGCCCTCATCCACCACCAATATCCATCACAATGTACAGTACTCAGGGTCCTCATCCACCACCAATATCTATCACAATGTACAGTACTCAGGGCCCTCATCCACCACTAATATCCATCACGTCCTCAATGTACAGTACTCAGGGTCCTCATCCACCATCAATATCCATCACTACCTCAATGTACAGTACTCAGGGTCCTCATCCACCACTAAAATACATCACTACCTCAATGTACAGTACTACAGGGTCCTCATCCACCACTAATATACATCACTACCTCAATGTAGAGTACTACAGTGTCCTCATCCAACACTAATATACATCACTACCTCAATGTACAGTACTCAGGGTCCTCATCCACCACCACACTGCTTTCTGATTTTTTTACACAAATACACACAGAACACCAACCAACACTAAACAGCATGCAACTCCACATAGTGTTAAATACACACTGAACACCAACCAACACTAAACAGCATGCAACTCCACATAGTGTTAAATACACACTGAACACCAACCAACACTAAACAGCATGCAACTCCACATAGTGTTAAATACACAGCTGAAGCTTGAGACAAATATCTATCAAGTAAATATGCCAATGCGCTCTCCACCTCTCTCTCTCCCTCTCTCTCTCTCTCTCCAGGCTGCTCATCATTAAGCACACCTGTCACCATCGTTATGCGTACCAGCGCTTCATCGGACTCAATCATGTCACTGATTGCCTCCTCTGTATCTGTCACTTCCTCAGTTTCATTCCCGTGTCTGCATAGATGTTGTTTTGTTTCTCTTGTCTGTTCTTGTTTAGTTTCATGTCTATTTATTATTAAATCCTCACCCTGCACTTGCTTCCCGTCTCCCAGCATATGTGGTTACGGAACCGTTACACTCTCTCTCTATCTACCTCTCTATCTACCTCTCTCTATACCTCTCTCTATACCTCTCTATCTACCTCTCTCTCTACCTCTCTCTCTACCTCTCTCTCTACCTCTCTCTCTACCTCTCTCTATACCTCTCTCTCTACCTCTCTATATACTGTACCTCTCTCTCTACCTCTCTCTATACCTCTCTCTATACCTCTCTCTATACCTCTCTCTATACCTCTCTATCTACCTCTCTCTATACCTCTCTCTCTACCTCTCTCTCTACCTCTCTCTATACCCCTCTCTCTCTCTCACTCTCTCTATATATATACCCCTCTCTCTCTATATATATATATATATATACCCCTCTCTCTCTATATATATATATATACCCCTCTCTCTCTCTCTCTCTATATATATATATATATACCCCTCTCTCTCTCTCTCTATATATATATATATATATATATACCCCTCTCTCTCTATATATATATATATATATATATACCCCTCTCTCTATATATATATATATATATACCCCTCTCTCTCTCTCTCTCTCTATATATATATATATATATACCCCTCTCTCTCTCTCTCTCTATATATATATATATCCCTCTCTCTCTCTATATATATATATATACCCCTCTCTCTCTCTCTCTCTCTCTCTATATATATATATATATATATATATATATATACCCCTCTCTCTCTCTATATATATATATATATATATACCCCTCTCTCTCTATATATATATATATATATATATATATATATACCCCTCTCTCTCTTCTCTCTCTCTCTCTATATATATATATATATATATATATACCCCTCTCTCTCTCTATATATATATATATATACACCTCTCTCTCTCTCTATATATATATATATACCCCTCTCTCTCTCTCTATATATACCTCTCTCTCTCTCTCTCTCTCTCTCTCTCTCTCTCTCTCTCTCTCTCTCTCTCTCTCTCTCTCTCTCTCTCTCTCTCTCCCTCTCTCTCCCTCTCTCTCCCTCTCTGAATATATATATACCTCTCTCTCTCTCTCTCTCTCTCCCTCTCTCTCTATACCTCTCTCTCTCTCTCTCTATACCTCTCTCTCACCCTCTCTATACCTCTCTCTATACCTCTCTCTCTCTCTCTCTCACCCTCTCTCTGTACCTCTCTCTCTCTCACCCTCTCTATACCTCTCTCTCTCCCTCTCTCAATATATATATATACCGCTCTCTCTCTCTCTCCTCTCTCACCCTCACTCTCTCTCCCTCTCAGTCTCTTTCTCTCTCCACCCCCCTCTCTCTCTCTCTCTCTCTACAACAAACACGTCTTCTTCTATTAGAATTTAACAGTAAATATTGCAGTCAAAGGTTTGAAAAAGAAAAATACATTTTAGGTGTTATATTGTCAGCTATGTACAGTGTTTTAGCAATGTGCAAATAGTTACTAAGTATAGTAGGGGAAGATAAATAAACAGATAAATATTGGCAGCATTTACTCTCTCTCTCACACACACACACACACAACAGACCAAGGTTAACAGCATACCAAACAAGTCATTGAGTGGGAAAATATTGGCATATTTACTTGGTAGATATTTGTCTCAAGCTTCAGCTGTGTATTTAACACTATGTGGAGTTGCATGCTGTTCAGTGTTGGTTGGTGTTCTGTGTGGGGTTTTTTTTTAAAGCAGTGTGGTGGTGGATGAGGACCCTGGAGTACTGTACATTGAGGTAGTGATGGATATTGGTGGTGGTTGAGGACTCTGGAGTACTGTAAATTGAGGTAGTGATGTATATTAGTGGTGGATGAGGTGCCCTGGAGTACTGTACATTGAGGTAGTGATGTATATTAGTGGTGGATGAGGACCCTGGAGTACTGTGCATTGAGGTAGTGATGTATATTAGTGGTGGATGAGGACCCTGGAGTACTGTACATTGAGGTAGTGATGTATATTAGTGGTGGATGAGGACCCTGAGTAGTGTACATTGAGGTAGTGATGTATATTAGTGGTGGATGAGGACCCTGGAGTACTGTGCACTGAGGTAGTGATGTATATTAGTGGTGGATGAGGACCCTGAGTACTGTGCATTGAGGTAGTGATGCATATTAGTGGTGGATGAGGACCCTGGAGTACTGTGCATTGAGGTAGTGATGTATATTAGTGGTGGATGAGGACCCTGAGTAGTGTACATTGAGGTAGTGATGTATATTAGTGGTGGATGAGGACCCTGGAGTACTGTGCATTGAGGTAGTGATGTATATTAGTGGTGGATGAGGACCCTGGAGTACTGTACATTGAGGTAGTGATGTATATTAGTGGTGGATGAGGACCCTGGAGTACTGTGCACTGTGATGGATATTGATTGACAAGCTAGAAGTTCCTGAGGCGGGAGAGAGTGCACCACTGACAGAAACCACAGGAGTATTCCCCCAGGGACAACTTTACCTCAGTCAAACTGAGCAAAACTGGTTGAAATGATGTCATAGTTTCATAGTTTTTGCCCACAGAATAGTTGGATCGGTGTTGCTTAAGGAACGGTAGGTAGGTAGGAAGGTGGTAGGTAGGTAGGTAGGTAGGTAGGTAGGTAGGTGGTGGATGGGGAAGGTGGGTACTGTACGGTAGTTAGGTATATTAGTGGTGGGTGGGTAGGTACATTGGGTAGGGTAGGGTGGGTGGGTGGAGTACTGTAGGTGGGTAGGATGTAGGGTAGGGTGGATGAGGACCCTGGAGTACTGTGCATTGGGTAGGTAGGGTGGTGAGGACCCTGGAACTGTAGGTAGGTAGGTAGGTAGGTAGGTAGGTAGGTAGGTAGGTAGGTAGGGTTAGTACTGAGGGCAGTGTCTGAATCAATACATAGCTCCTGGAATTACAATGACAGTAGAGATTCTAGTGTTGTATCTCTCTCCGTAACCAGGAAGTATTCATTTATTTACCTCAATGTCCCTGGATGACCCGTCTTTCCTCTGAAAATCAACAAGAACCCGTGAAGGAAAATAGAAGGAGGTCTATGAAATACTCTCAATAGAGCAATGGCAATCAGACACAAACTACAGCCATTATCCAGTCCGACAGGCACAATAATCACGTCTGATCACATTTAGGACTGTGTTCAGTAGCCTAAATACTGTAATACATTCAGTAGCCTGAATACTGTATTATATTCAGTAGCCTAAATACTGTATTACATTCAGTAGCCTAAATACTGTATTACATTCAGTAGCCTAACTACTGTAATATATTCAGTAGCCTAAATACTGTATTACATTCAGTAGCCTAAATACTGTATTACATTCAGTAGCCTAACTACTGTAATACATTCAGTAGCCTAAATACGGCATTACATTCAGTAGCCTAAATACTGTATTACATTCAGTAGCCTAAATACTGTATTACATTCAGTAGCCTAACTACTGTAATACATTCAGTAGCCTAAATACGGCATTACATTCAGTAGCCTAAATACTGTATTACATTCAGTAGCCTAAATACTGTATTACATTCAGTAGCCTAACTACTGTAATACATTCAGTAGCCTAAATACGGCATTACATTCAGTAGCCTAAATACTGTATTACATTCAGTAGCCTAAATACTGTATTACATTCAGTAGCCTAAATACTATATTACATTCAGTAGCCTAAATACTGTAATACATTCAGTAGCCTAAATACTGTATTACATTCAGTAGTCTAAATACTGTATTACATTCAGTAGTCTAAATACTGTATTACATTCAGTAGTCTAAATACTGTATTACATTCAGTAGCCTAAATACTGTATTACATTCAGTAGTCTAAATACTGTATTACATTCAGTAGTCTAAATACTGTATTACATTTAACATGTATTCACAGTTGATTGGGGGGAATCGGTACAGTTACATAGCGGGATAATATTTTGAGAGCTTCAAGTTCCTTGGTGTCCACATCAACAACAAACTAGAATGGTCCAAACACACCAAGACAGTGAAGAGGGCACGACAAAGCCTATTCCCCCTCAGGAAACTAAAAAGATTTGGCATGGGTCCTCAGATCCTCAAAAGGTTCTACAGCTGCAACATCGAGAGCATCCAGACTGGTTGCATCACTGCCTTGTATGGCAATTGCTCAGCCTCTGACCGCAAGGCACTACAGAGGGTAGTGCATATGGCCCAGTACATCACTGGGGCCAAGCTGCCTGCCATCCAGGACCTCTACACCAGGCGGTGTCAGAGGAAGGCCCTAAAAATTGTCAAAGACACCAGCCACCCCAGTCATAGACTGTTCTCTCTACTACCGCATGGCAAGCGGTACCAGAGTGCCAAGTCTAGGTCAAAAAGGCTTCTCAACAGTTTTTACCCCCAAGCCATAAGACTCCTGAACACCTAATCAAATGGTTACCCGGACTATTTGCATTGTGTCCCCCCCCCCCTCCCCCACAACCCCTCTTTTATGCTGCTGCTACTCTCTGTTTATCATATATGCATAGTCACTTAAATTATGCATTCATGTACATACTGCCTCAATTGGGCCGACCAACCAGTGCTCCCGCACATTGGCTAACCGTGCTGTCTGCAATGTGTCCCGCCACCCACCACCCACCACCCACCAACCCATCTTTTACGCTACTTCTACTCTCTGTTCATCATATATGCATAGTCACTTTAACCCTATCTACATGTACACACTACCTCAGTCGGCCTGACTAACACGTGTCTGTATGTAGCCTCGCTACTTTTATAGCCTCGCTACTGTATGCAGCCTGTCTTTTTACTGTTGTTTTATTTCTTTACTTTCCTATTGTTCACCTAACATTTTTTTTGTACTATTGGTTAGAGCCTGTAAGTAAGCATTTCACTGTGAGGTCTACACCTGTTGTATTCAGCATTTCACTGAAAGGTCTACTACACCTGTTGTATTCAGCATTTCACTGAAAGGTCTACTACACCTGTTGTATTCAGCATTTCACTGTGAGGTCTACACCTGTTGTATTCAGCATTTCACTGTGAGGTCTACTACACCTGTTGTAGTCAGCATTTCACTGTAACGTCTACTACACCTGTTGTATTCCTCATTTCACTGTAAGGTCTACTACACCTGTTGTATTCATCATTTCACTGTAAGGTTGTACACCTGTTGTATTCAGCATTTCACTGTAAGGTCTTCACCTGTTGTATTCAGCATTTCACTGTAAGGTCTACTACACCTGTTGTATTCAGCATTTCACTGTAAGGTACTACACCTGTTGTATTCAGCATTTCACTGTAAGGTCTACTACACCTGTTGTATTCATCATTTCACTGTAAGGTTGTACACCTGTTGTATTCAGCATTTCACTGTAAGGTCTACTACACCTGTTGTATTCAGCATTTCACTGTAAGGTCTACTACACCTGTTGTATTCAGCATTTTACTGTAAGGTCTACTACACCTGTTGTATTCAGCATTTCACTGTAAGGTCTACTACACCTGATGTATTCAGCATTTCACTGTAAGGTCTACACCTGTTGTATTCATCATTTCACTGTAAGGTCTACTACACCTGTTGTATTCAGCATTTCACTGTAAGGTCTACTACACCTGTTGTATTCAGCATTTCACTGTGAGGTCTACACCTGTTGTATTCAGCATTTCACTGTAAGGTCTACTACACCTGTTGTATTCAGCATTTCACTGTGAGGTCTACTACACCTGTTGTATTCAGCATTTCACTGTAAGGTCTACTACACCTGTTGTATTCAGCATTTCACTGTAAGGTCTACACCTGTTGTATTCAGCATTTCACTGTGAGGTCTACTACACCTGTTGTATTCAGCATTTCACTGTAAGGTCTACTACACCTGTTGTATTCAGCATTTCACTGTGAGGTCTACTACACCTGTTGTATTCAGCATTTCACTGTAAGGTCTACTACACCTGTTGTATTCAGCATTTCACTGTAAAGTCTACTACACCTGTTGTATTCAGCATTTCACTGTGAGGTCTACTACACCTGTTGTATTCAGCATTTCACTGTAAGGTCTACACCTGTTGTATTTGGCGCCCGTGACAAATACACTTTGATTTGATTGACCTTCCATCTAAAACAGTCCAGAGCCAATTAACAGAAAGAAAAAGAGTAGACAAGGGAGCTGCTTCCACAGTCCTAATGCAACCAACCAGTATCTTCCACAGTCCTAATGCAGCCAACCAGTATCTTCCACAGTACTAATGCAGCCAAACAGTATCTTCCACAGTCCTAATGCAGCCAACCAGTATCTTCCACAGTCCTAACGCAGCCAACCAGTATCTTCCACAGTCCTAACGCAGCCAACCAGTATCTTCCACAGTCTTAACGCAGCCAACCAGTATCTTCCACAGTCTTAAGTCCTAATGCAGCCAACCAGTATCTTCCACAGTCCTAATGCAGCCAACCAGTATCTTCCACAGTCCTAATGCAACCAACCAGTATCTTCCACAGTCCTAATGCAACCAACCAGTATCTTCCACAGTCCTAATGCAACCAACCAGTATCTTCCACAGTCCTAATGCAGCCAACCAGTATCTTCCACAGTCCTAATGCAACCAACCAGTATCTTCCACACAGTCCTAATGCAGCCAACCAGTATCTTCCACAGTCCTAATGCAGCCAACCAGTATCTTCCACAGTCCTAATGCAGCCAACCAGTATCTTCCACAGTCCTAATGCAGCCAACCAGTATCTTCCACAGTCCTAATGCAGCCAACCAGTATCTTCCACAGTCCTAATGCAGCCAACCAGTATCTTCCACAGTCCTAATGCAGCCAACCAGTATCTTCCACAGTCCTAATGCAGCCAACCAGTATCTTCCACAGTCCTAATGCAGCCAACCAGTATCTTCCACAGTCCTAATGCAGCCAACCAGTATCTTCCACAGTCCTAATGCAGCCAACCAGTATCTTCCACAGTCCTAATGCAGTCAACCAGTATCTTTCACAGTCCTAATGCAGCCAACCAGTATCTTTCACAGTCCTAACGCAGCCAACCAGTATCTTCCACAGTCCTAATGCAGCCAACCAGTATCTTCCACAGTCTTAACTTCCACAGTCCTAATGCTGCCAACCAGTATCTTCCACAGTCCTAATGCAGCCAACCAGTATCTTCCACAGTCCTAATGCAACCAACCAGTATCTTCCACAGTCCTAATGCAACCAACCAGTATCTTCCACAGCCCTAATGCAACCAACCAGTATCTTCCACAGTCCTAATGCAGCCAACCAGTATCTTCCACAGTCTTAATGCAGCCAGCCAGTATCTTTGTGTTTCCATCCTGCATGAGTCTTCCCAGGCAGACAACACCCCCCATGCCCTTGTGTTTTTATTTAACACTCAGCCCATTAAGCATTCCACAGTCTGGGCCAGCATTGAGCCCAACAGGCACATAGTCAAGTCCAGAAAATGGTTTAAATATTAGACATAAGAGAACAATTTTGGCCCGAACAACAGAGAGCCTGACTTCAGAGCACTGCTGATGCCTCCATTTACCCTAAATGCCCAAGAAAGCAAACAGCAGCACATTGGAAGCCTGCCAAAGCTTTCTCTAGTTCTAAACACCTGAACAACAAATGATTTTTCTTCTCCAAAGCTGTTGAAACTACTAAAGGTCAAATGTTAGGAGTGAGAGAGAGTGAGTGGGTACCATAAACAGATTAGAGCCCACTCTATTGGTCTATGTGGCAGGAAGGTAGGACGTTGGTTTGACAAAGACAATACGGCTTTCAATGGTCATAAACAGATTTTTTCAAAAATGCATCCTCTCTCACGCTCTCTCTCATATTCACAATACATTCATGATTATCCTTAATCATGGTAGCATCCACATTAACGAAGAAGTGTTCAGAAACATATATTGTAATATACAGTTGAAGTCGGACGTTTACATACACCTTAGCCAAATACGTTTCAACTCAGTTTTTCACAATTCCTGACATTTAATCCTAGTAAAAATTCCCTGTCTTAGGTCAGTTAGGGTCACCACTTTATTTTAAGAATGTGAAATGTCTGAATAATAGTAGAGATAATTATTTCGTTCAGATTTTATTTCTTTCATCACATTCCCAGTGGTTCAGAAGTTTACATACACTCAATTAGTATTTGGTAGCATTGCCTTTAAATTGTTTAACTTGGGTCAAACGTTTTGGGTAGCCTTCCACAAGCTTCCCACAATAAGTTGTGTGAATTTTGGCCCATTCCTCCTGACAGAGCTGGTGTAACTGAGTCAGGTTTGTAGGCCTCCTTGCTCACACACGCTTTTTCAGTTCTGCCCACAAATTTTATATAGGATTGAGGTCAAGGCTTTGTGATGGCCACTCCAATACCTTGACTTTGTTGTCCTTAAGCCATTTTGCCACAACTTTGGAAGTATGCTTGGGGTCACTGTCCATTTGGAAGACCCATTTGCGACCAAGCTTTAGCTTCTTGACTGATGTCTTGAGATGTTGCCTCAATATATCCACATCATTTTCCTCCCTCATAATGCCATCTATTTTGTGAAGCCCACCAGTCCCTCCTGCAGCAAAGCACCACCACAACATGATGCTGCCACTCCATGCTTTACGGATGGGATGGTGTTCTTTGGCTTGCAAGCATCCCCCTTTTTCCTCCAAACATAACGATGGTCATTATGGCCATTCATGTTTCATTAGACCAGAGGACATATCTCCAAAAAGTATTATCTTTGTCCCCATGTGCAGTTGCAAACCGTAGTCTGGCTTTTTTATGACAGTTTTGGAGCAGTGGCTTCTTTCTTGCTGAGCGGCCTTTCAGGTTATATCGATATAGGACTCGTTTTACTGTGGATATAGATAATTTTGTACCTGTTTTCTCCAGCATCTTCACAAGGTCCTTTGCTGTTGTTCTGGGATTGATTTGCACTTTTCGCACCACAGTATGTTCATCTCTAGGATAGAACACGTCTCCTTCCTGAGCGGTATGACGGCTGCGTGGTCCCATGGTGTTTATACTTGCGTACTATTGTTTGTACAGATGAACGTGGTACCTTCAGGCGTTTTTTTTCTGAGGCCTTAGCTGATTTCTTTTGATTTTCCCATGATGTCAAGCAAATAGGCACTGAGTTTGAAGGTAGGCCTTGAAATACATCGACAGATACACCTCCAATTGACTCAAATAATGTCAATTAGCCTATCAGAAGCTTCTAAATCCATGACATCATTTTCTGGAGTTTTCCAAGCTGTTTAAAGGCACAGTCAACTTAGTGTATCTAAACTTCTGACCCACTGAAATTGTGATACAGTGAATTTTAAGTGAAATAATCTGTCTGTAAACAATTCTTGGAAAAATTACTTGTGTCACGCACAAAGTAGATGTCCTAACCGACTTACCCAAACTAGTTTGTTAACAAGAAATTTGTAGAGTGGTTGAAAGGCGAGTTTTAATGACTCCAACCTAAGTGTATGTAAACTTCCAACTTCAACTGTACCATTCAGTTCCTATTTGGCACAACAAACAAACACAACCCAAACAAACAGCACAGGCACCCAAAAAGTGAGTCATAAGCTTGATGTAGTCATTGTGTTCTAGGAATATTTGACCAAGTACTCAAGTTTTTTGACTACTTTAATACACTTTAAGTGAATTTTCTAACTACTTATGATTATGAATTTTTGTTTTTGCAAATGAGGGGATTAGATACAAAAATGTGCTTTCATTTCTAAATGGTAAAACCGATACAGTATGTATGAAAATACACTCAAATAAAATTATGTCCTGTCATCTCATATCAAACATTTGATCTCAACATTTGATGCTGGAGTATAGAGCCAAAGGTACACATTTTGGCTACAATGTCCAAATAAGTACAGAGGGGAGTGGAGGACATACTCTGGCAGCTTATTTAAAAAAAAATGTGTTTTTAAATGTAACCTCTATTTAACTAGGCAAGTCAGTTAAGAACAAATTCTTATGTACAATGACGTCCTACACCGGCCAAACCCGGACCACGCTGGGCCAATTGTGCACCGCCCTATGGGACTCCCAAATCACGGCCGGTTGTGACACAGTCTGGATTTGAACCATGGTGTCTGTAGTGACGCCTCTAGCACTGAGATGAAGTGCCTTAGACCGCTGCGCCACTCGGGAACTTAGGTGGCACCAGGAACGGGATGATCATGTATTAGCGACAGTATTAATATCAAGGTTTATAACAGGTTATTAATAGGGTTCTGTACTTAGACTAAGTACAGCTTCCCTGTACTCACTAACTACTGACACATGACTGAGTGTGGTTGACAAGGCTATAAGTCCCAGCAGCCACTTTCCCCCTGTGTGCAGAGATGTAGTCATTCAAAAACCATGTTAAACACGATTATTGCACAGAGTGAGTCCATGCAACTTATTATGTGACTTGTTAAGCACATGTTTACTCCTGAACTTATTTAGGCCATAACATAGGGGTTGAACACAAGATATTTAAACTTTTCATTTATCAACTCATAAAAAGATAATTCCACTTTGAACTGATGGACCATTTATTTATTTACTTAACCTTTTTATTTATTTACTTAACCAAGTTTGCGGACGACACAACAGTGGTAGGCTTGATTACCAACAACGACGAGACGGCCTACAGGGAGGAGGTGAGGGCCCTTGGAGTGTGGTGTCAGAAAATAACCTCACACTCAACGTCAACAAAACTAAGGAGATGATTGTGGACTTCAGGAAACAGCAGAGGGAACACCCCCCTATCCACATCGATGGAACAGTAGTGGAGAGGGTAGCAAGTTTTAAGTTCCTCGGCATACACATCACAGACAAACTGAATTGGTCCACCCACACAGACAGCATCGTGAAGAATGGCGCAGCAGCGCCTCTTCAACCTCAGGAGGCTGAAGAAATTTGGCTTGTCACCAAAAGCACTCACAAACTTCTACAGATGCACAATCGAGAGCATCCACAACCGTAAGGCTCTCCAGAGGGTAGTATGGTCTGCACAACGCATCACCGGGGGCAACTACCTGCCCTCCAGGACACCTACACCACCCGATGTCACAGGAAGGCCATAAAGATCATCAAGGACAACAAGCACCCGAGCCACTGCCTGTTCACCCCGCTATTATCCAGAAGGCGAGGTCAGTACAGGTGCATCAAAGCAGTGACCAAGAGACTGAAAAACAGCTTCTATCTCAAGGCCATCAGACTGTTAAACAGCCACCACTAACATTGAGTGGCTGCTGCCAACACACTGACTCAACTCCAGCCACTTTAATAATGGGAATTGATGGGAAATTATGTAAAATATATCACTAGCCACTTTAAACAATGCTACCTTATATAATGTTTACATACCCTACATTATTCATCTCATATGTATATGTATATACTGTACTCTATATCATCTACTGCATCTTTATGTAATACATGTATCACTAGCCACTTTAACTATGCCACTTTGTTTACATACTCATCTAATATGTATATACTGTACTCGATACCATCTACTGCATCTTGCCTATGCCGTTCTGTACCATCACTCATTCATATATCTTTATGTACATATTCTTTATCCCCTTACACTTGTGTGTATAAGACAGTAGTTTTGGAATTGTTAGTTAGATTACTTGTTGGTTATTACTGCATTGTCGGAACTAGAAGCACAAGCATTTCACTACACTCGCATTAACATCTGCTAACCATGTGTATGTGACAAATAAAATTTTATTTTATTTTATTTTATTTAACTAGGCAAGTCAGTTAAGAACATATTCTTATTTTCAATGACGGCCTAGCGTGGGTTTAACTGCCATTGACACACCATCCCAATTGAATCCATTTTAAATTCAGGCTCTAACCTGTGTAAAAAGTCACAGGGTGTGAATTGTGAATACTTTCTGAAGATACTGTAGGTAAGGGTAAAATGAATAGGCAAACAGGATAGATAATAAACAGTAGCAGTAGCATATGTGATGACTCAAAAGAGTTTGTGCAAAAAGGGTCAATGCAAATAGTACGGGTAGCTATTTGGTTAACTATTTATCAGTTTTATGGCTTAGGGGTAGAAGCTCTTCAAGGTCGTATTGGTTCCAGACTTGGTGCTCCGGTACCGCTAGCCGTGCGGTAGCAGAGAGAACAGTCTATGACTTGGGTGGCTGGAGTCTTTGACAATTTTAGGGCTTTCCTCTGACACCGCCTGGTATATAGGTCCTGGATGGCAGGGAGCTCAGCCCCTGTGATGTACTGGGCCATACCCACTACCCTCTGTAGCACCTTGCAGTCGGATGGCAAGCATTTGCCATACCAAACATTGATGCAGCCAGTCAAGATGCTCTCGATGGTGCAGCTGTAGAACTTTTTGAGGATCTGAGGACCCATGCCAAATCTTTACATCCTCTTGAGATGTAAAGAGGAAGAGACATTGTCATGCCTTTTTCACGACTGTGTTGGTATGTGTGGACCATGTTAATTCCTTAGTGACACTGAGGAACTTGAAGGCTCTCGATCGACTCCACTACAGCCCTGCCGATGTGGATGGGGTTGTGCTCTGCCCTCCATTTCCTGTAGTTCACAATCAGCTCCTTTGTCTTGCCGACCTTATGGGAGAGGTTGTTGTCCTGCCACCACACTGCCAGGTCTCTGACCTCCTCCCTATAGGTTGTCTCATCGTCGTCAGTGATCAGGCCTACCACTGTTGTGTCGTCAACAAACTTAATGATGGTATTGTAGTCGTACGCGGCCAAGCAGTTGTGGGTGAACAGGGAGTACAGGAGGAGACTAAGCACACATTCATGAGGGGCCAGCATAGCGGATGTGTTGTTGCCTACCCTCACCACCTGGGGGCGGCCTGTCAGGATGTCCAGGATCCAGATGCAAAATGAGATGCTCAGTCCTAGGGTCCTGAGCTTAGTGATGAGCTTGGAGGGTACTATGGTGTTGAACACTGAGCTCTAGTCATTGAACAGCATTCTGACATAGGTCTCTTGTCCAGGTGGGAGAGGGCAGTGTTGAGTGCAATAGAGATTGCGTCATCTGTGGATCTGTTGGGGTGGTATGCAAATTGGAGTGGGTCCAGGGTGTCTGGGATGATGGTGTTGATATGAGTCATGACCAGCCTTTCAAGGCTACAGATGTGAGTGCTACGGGACGACAGTCATTCAGACAGGTTACCTTGACATTCTTGGGCACAAGGACTATGATGTTCTGCTTGAAACATGTAAGTTTTACATACTGGGTCGGGGAAAGGTTGAAAATGTCAGTGGAGACACTTGCCAGCTGGTCAGCGCGTGCTCTGAGTACACGTCCTGGTAATGAACGTTAACCTGTTTAAAGGTCTCACTTTGGGCCTTCACAACAGGGGCAGGGACGTCCAGGATAGCCCCCTGGTGTAACCAGCCTCCAACAGCCCTCCCTTGAGTGCAGCCCTGTGTCCCTCACCCTGGCAGCAGGACTGGAGCCCCTCCCCTTTATCCAATGCCACCACTCACACTGGCAGCAGGACTGGAGCCCCTCCCCTTAATCCAATGCCACCACTCACACTGACAGCAGGACTGGAGCCCCTCCCCTTTAATCCAATGCCACCACTCACACTGGCAGCAGGACTGGAGCCCCTCCCCTTAATCCAATGCCACCACTCATACTGGCAGCAGGACTGGAGCCCCTCCCCTTAATCCAATGCCACCACTCACACTGGCAGCAGGACTGGAGCCCCTCCCCTTTATCCAATGCCACCACTCACACTGGCAGCAGGACTGGAGCCCCTCCCCTTAATCCAATGCCACCACTCACACTGGCAGCAGGACTGGAGCCCCTCCCCTTAATCCAATGCCACCACTCACACTGGCAGCAGGACTGGAGCCCCTCCCCTTAATCCAATGCCACCACTCACACTGGCAGCAGGACTGGAGCCCCTCCCCTTAATCCAATGCCACCACTCACACTGGCAGCAGGACTGGAGCCCCTCCCCTTAATCCAATGCCACCACTCACACTGGCAGCAGGACTGGAGCCCCTCCCCTTAATCCAATGCCACCACTCACACTGATGGAGGTCCCATGACCTCAAAAAGCCACTGGTTGGTTATGTGTCTATTTTTAAAAAGGGGTTAGCCCAGGAGTGGGGAGTTTTGAAAGAGATTAGTAAGAGGTAATCGTACCACTGTACCCTCAGGGCAGTGAGAGTCTGCATGTCATCAGGTTCTCATGGGGCCACCCTCCTTTCCTCTCTCTCGCTCGCTCTTTCTCCCTGTCTCTGTCCCGACAGATGGGAGTGGGAGTTACATGCCTGAGTGTACACACCCACACATTACACTTATATACTGAAGTGCATCCCTCATGCTGATGGATGCTACTTGAAGATAGATGGAAGGAACTGCTCTGGTGCAGTGGGGGAACCGGAGGGTTCTAGATAAGGTACACTCCTCAAAAATAGTTCCAAAAGGGTTCTGTGGTTCCAACTAGAACCACCTTTTTTTGGTTCCAAGTAGAATCCTCTGTGGAAAGGGTTCTACATGGAACCCATAAAAGGTGTACCTAGAACCAAAAGGGTTCTATCTGGAACCAAAAGGGTTCTCCAATGGGGACAGCCGAAGAACCCTTTTTGGATCTAGATAGCACCTTTTTTTCTAAGAGTGTACCAGCCAAGCCAGCACAAAACCTAGTGCAGTGGCACTACACTAACTACACTCTACAGCAGTGGTATTCAAAGTCCGGGCTACTAAAATCAAATACAAGTAAAAAACCTAAGAGTAATGATTATTGTATGGGACAATACACACACGTTTTTGAGAAAGATAATTAGAAAATACAATTTTAATGAGTAAATGTATTTATTGGTTTTCTTTTCATTATGATAAGAGAAGAAAATACAACGAAATGTAACGTTATTTGTTGATGTGAAAATCTACATTTGCCAGTTTTAAGGTGGTGTTATTAGATTTGGGGCGGGGTCGTGAGAAATTATTGTGAAAAAAATAGGGTCTGCAGAAATTCTGGTGAAAAAAAGTGGAATACCAATGTTCTACAGGAACAGACTAGAGAGAGAAAGACCTGACGAATGTGTTTCATGTCACACTATACAGATGCAGGATCTTAATTTGATCAAGTTTTCTACAGCAGGAAAATAATCCTGCAGCAACAGGACGTGAATTTTGTGGATTATAACAAACATTTCACAGTGGCAGGATGCCCTGCTATTGTCGTGCACCATCCTCTCTGAACTATGTTAGGGCTAGGCTAGCGAGGTATCACAATGCCCCACCATGTTCCATCCTGTGACCATGAAACTGCTTGCATGTGCTGTGTATTTTAGAATGATGTTTTCCCGCATTTTGCATTTTGCATTTTGTCTAACGCCTTGTGTGTACACCGCTGAGCTGAAAATGTGAAGAATTAACAGTTCATCAACATGTTAAGCGAAACATTCTGATCTGATCCATCAGCCTTATAATTGATACGCCGTATATCTCCACTACACTACGTTGATACGGATCCTTGGGATTAAAAAGTGAGTATACGAGGGGGATGATGTGTGTGTGTGTGTGTGTGTGTGTCCTCCCAGCCTAGCCTGGTAAACCCAATTAGGAAAGAAAGGAGCAAAGTGAAGAGCAGAAGTGAAAAATGTCAATGAGCTACAGCCATGACAACAGCCATGAGAGCTGACAGGTACAGCGTGTTTGTGTTTGTGTGTGTGTGTGTGTGTGTGTGTGTGTGTGTGTGTGTGTGTGTGTGTGTGTGTGTGTGTGTGTGTGTGTGTGTGTGTCCCACATCGGCCTCCACAGCCACATGAAGTGGCACGAGCGCCAAAAGCCCTTAACCATCCCTTTCCAATATTCAGAAGACAAGCATCGTCCTCATAGTCTTCGATTGAAAGTCAAGATGGTGTGTGTGTGAGTGAGACCATAGGGCTTGTCTAGCAACCCTTACTTGAGAAAATGTAGAGCTGCATCTTTAAAGGTGCCAACTGTAGAGCATCTTTAAAGGTGCCAACTGTAGAGCATGTTTTGGTTAGCCTAGCATCTATCACGATCAGCAAGCTATCTAGAGCATGTTTTGGTTAGCCTAGCGTCTATCATGATCAGCAAGCTATCTAGAGCATGTTTTGGTTAGCCTAGCGTCTATCATGATCAGCAAGCTATCTAGAGCATGTTTTGGTTTCGCCTAGCATCTATCACAATCACATGTAGTTAAACATTCAGACTAGCCTTTATGGTTCAATAAACTCAAGGTTATTAGTTGCAATTGCCCACTAATTAGTTACATTAGGTCCAGGTGTGTCACACAATTAGAAGTTATTCCGTCTTGGCTACAATGTAGACGAGACAGTAACAAGATATGTTTCACATGGCTGTGTCTTAACGAGAATTGGTTTCGTTAGCTTTGATTTGTGGCTTTGGTGTTCTGTTTTAATATGGTTCATTCAATTTCAAGTGTGGCTAATTGTCCCGAAGGTACAATTTACTGAAACTGATATTTCAGAACATTTACCACACCTAACGAATAAAGCCGTACTTAACATATCTACAAGCTAATCGAAATCCCACAGGTTGTTTTCATATCACAAACAAAGGTCTGTTTGAGAGCTATTATCTTGCTGGAGCCTGTCTATGAATAACATGATGTTAATGAACCAAGTAAAACTAACCAGGAGAATAACTGTCACACCCTGACCTTAGATATCTCTGTTTTTCTATATATTTTTGGTTAGGTCAGGGTGTGACTAGGGTGGGTACTCTAGTTTTTGTATGTCTCTGGTTTTTGTATGTCTATGTTGGCCTGATATGGTTCCCAATCAGAGACAGCTGTTTATCGTTGTCTCTGATTGGGGATCATATTTGGGTAGCCATTTCCCTCATTTGTGTGGTGGGATCTTGACTATGTTTAGATGCCTGTCTGCACTAAGTTGTATAGCTTCACGTTTCTTTTGTTGTTTTTGTTAAGCGTTTCATTCATTAAAAGAGAATGTACACATACCACGCTGCGCCTTGGTCCGATCCTTAAAAACGAACGTGACAATAGCATGTAAGGGCCTAAACAAGACCTCGGATCCTATTCTTTGTCTTGGGAAAAAGTCTGTGTCATAGGGAGACTATATGATGAGCCAGTCGTTACAGGGACGGCCTGTAATGCCCATGACCCTATTATAAGACATTATAGAGGCTCATGACAAAGACTCACACATGCTTGTAACAAGATATAAAGCATTACACTTCAAGCCTTTAAGTAAAGTGTTTCCAACGTAATTAGCATAGCCCCTCCCATAAATCATCTCTCTCTTCCCTTAATAAATACCGTTTCACTCTGCCAGCAAAATGAGATCCCTATTTCTATTTTAATAGGTTATCTGATGATTCAGCCCGTGCTATTTCTCACGGCCAAATAGAAGCAATTAGTTGCTTGATTGATGAGTAACTCTGCCCCAGGAGTAACTCTGAACTAGAGGTTCATTAGGAAATACTCAGGGCCCTGATGATGATTAATGACAGCCAATAAATAAAACTGTAGCCGGCCAAGATGACCAAGAGGAAAGAAAATCTTATTGCAAAATAATGCTTTTTTAAAATTCATTGATGGAAATACCAGTCGATGGAAATACATTTGACCATCATGCTTATAGATGAATTTGCATAAGTGGATAAAAATTTGCCTGTGTTTATTTTCGTTAGTCATCATGTATCTTATTTATCCAACATACAGTTGGGCAAAAAAGTATTTAGTCAGCCACCAAATGTGCAAGTTCTCCCACTTAAAAAGATGAGAGAGGCCTGTAATTTTCATCATAGGTACACTTCAACTATGACAGACAAAATTAGAAAAAAAATCCAGAAAATCACATTGTACGATTTTTTTAATCAATTTATTTGCAAATTATGGTGGAAAATAAGTAATTGGTCACCTACAAACAAGCAAGATTTCTGGCTCTCACAGACCTGTAACTTCTTCTTTAAGAGGGTCCTCTGTCCTCCACTCGTTACCTGTATTAATGGCACCTGTTTGAACTTGTTATCAGTATAAGACACCTGTCCACAACCTCAAACAGTCACACTCCAAACTCCACTATGGCCAAGACCAAAGAGCTGTCAAAGGACACCAGAAACAAAATTGTAGACCTGCACCAGGCTGGGAAGACTGAATCTGCAATAGGTAAGCAGCTTGGTTTGAAGAAATCAACTGTGAGAGCAATTATTAGGAAATGGAAGACATACAAGACCACTGATAATCTCCCTCGATCTGGGGCTCCACGGAAGATCTCACCACGTGGGGTCAAAATTATCACAAGAACGGTGAGCAAAAATCCCAGAACCACACGGGGGGACCTAGTGAATGACCTGCAGAGAGCTGGGACCAAAGTAACAAAGCCTACCATCAGTAACACACTACGCCGCCAGGGATTCAAATCCTGCAGTGCCAGACGTGTCCCCTTGCTTAAGCCAGTACATGTCCAGGCCCGTCTGAAGTTTGCTAGAGAGCATTTGAATGATCCAGAAGAAGATTGGGAGGATGTCAGATGAAACCAAAATATAACTTTTTGGTAAAAACTCAACTCGTCGTGTTCAGAGGACAAAGAATGCTGACCTTATATAGATAGGTGGGTGCCTTTCCAAGTCATGTCCAATCAATTGAATTCACCACAGGTGGACTCAAATCAATGATGATCAATGGCAACAGATAGCACCTGAGCTCAATTTCAAGTCTCATAGCAAAGGGTCTGAATACTTATGTAAATAAGGTAATCTTAAAATCTGTTTTCGCTTTGTTGTTATGGGGTATTGTGATGTCATTATGGGGTATTGTGATGTCATCGTGGGGTATTGTGATGTCATCATGGGGTATTGTGTGTAGATTGATGAGGATTTTTTTAAATGTTTGAACCATTTTAGAATAATGTTGTAACGTAACAAAATTAGGAAAAAAATCAAGGGGTCTGAATACTTTCCGAATGCACTGTACTTAATTATTTGAAATCTGAATGTTTTATTTCATATTATGAGGCATGTCTTAACTTGCTTAAAAGTAGCCTACATGTAAAATCCGACCATGGAAACGTGGAGCCAATTATTTTATAAAGACTTCATAAGCGGTGCTGAGTTTCACGTTTTTGGAAGCTTACAAGTGATCCTACGCTTTCTACCGTTCTGCGTGCCAGATTTTCATATGCATATTTTCTGTTTCATTTCAATAATAAAGTTTGTTTGTCAAAGTAATTGTCACGTGGTGAATCATAAAAATCTGAATTCAAATGATAAAATTCTAAAAGTTAAAAATCAACTACTCCTGAGATCACCAGCCTCTGCCATACGGACACATTGATACACCGTAATCCCGTGTTAGGCCTATAACTTCCTTCCATTGCTCTTTTACACCAAGGATTGGTGACTATCAAGAGGGGAGATTGTTGGAAAGATTTATCAAATAGCTTACTGTGAGGAACTATATTGTTACTATATTATCATTCGCAATTAAACATTAAAACCCCTACATGTCTGCGCAGCAGGCCCAGTACTTCTAACCGTACTCAGACGCGCGCTCTCCCTCAACATTATCAGGGCAGAAAAACCAGACACTTGCTCATTGCTCACATGCAGCCCTTCAAACAAGACAATGAAAACATTTACAAATCTCAATAATTATGGTTATGAAATAAACCAAAACGTCTTTCTCACAAGTGCAGCAGGGTGTGAACTCTGCAAACAACGTCTCCACTCCGAGAATGAGAACGGTAAATGACTGTAATTAAAACATGCACTGACAAAAATGTATGTAACTAAAAGACGGGGATTAATGGTATATTTACTACTGGTGACATATGTAATGGGGAATTTATAAAACATTAAATAAAAGGACAAACACTTCACAAAATTAAACAATGAAAGTGCATGAATTGGCAGGAGACAGCTGTGCCATTCTAGAGAGAGAGACTCGCCTATATCTTCACCTTTTTGTCTCATCATTTTAAATTATACTCCAGGCACATTATCTTCACACATATTTTAGATGTTTTTCACTGACAGCCGCAACTCAATAACCAGCTAGGCCAAAATATTTCACCAGAAAGCACGACTTAGCCACAGAGGAATCAGTAGCTTCTTTGGAAAAATGCTGTTGCTGTGGACTGTTTTAAATCCCATGGTCGTAGGCCTTTTGCCACAAGCGCAATTTGGGCAGCGCCATTATGGCAAAAGACATACGACCTTTGGGATATAAAACTGTCAGTCCACTGCAACAGTATTTTTCCAAAGAAGCTAATGATCCACAGAGGAATCGAGGATAAGTCGTGCTTTCTGGTGAAATATTTGGAATGATTTTATTTCTATTTAGACAGGAGTAATTATATAATTTTGGCACATTTATTTCCATTTACTTCCCTATTGGACCCACCTCTATGCCATTTCTCTCCTGTTCTATTGGTTTTCCTATTGGACCCACTTCTATGCCATTTCTCTCCTGTTCTATTGGTTTTCCTATTGGACCCACCTCTATGTCATTTCTCTCCTGTTCTATTGGTTTTCCTATTGGACCCACCTCTATGTCATTTCTCTCCTGTTCTATTGGTTTTCCTATTGGACCCACCTCTATGCCATTTCTCTCCTGTTCTATTGGTTTTCCTATTGAACCCACCTCTATGCCACTTCTCTCCTGTTCTATTGGTTTTCCTATTGGACCCACCGCTATGCCATTTATCTCCTGTTCTATTGGACCCACCTCTATGCCACTTCTCTCCTGTTCTATTGGTTTTCCTATTGGACCCACCGCTATGCCACTTCTCTCCTGTTCTATTGGACCCACCTCTATGCCATTTCTCTCCTGTTCTATTGGTTTTCCTATTGGACCCACCGCTATGCCACTTCTCTCCTGTTCTATTGGACCCACCTCTATGCCATTTCTCTCCTGTTCTATTGGTTTTCCTATTGGACCCACCTCTATGCCATTTCTCTCCTGTTCTATTGGTTTTCCTATTGGACCCACCTCTATGCCATTTATCTCCTGTTCTATTGGTTTTCCTTTCGACTTTCTTCCGTAGTCCCGAAGCCTAAGGCACCATCCCAGACATATTGAGTTGTTGCATCTTTAGATTCCCCCTCTTTCTAAGTTTCTAACAGAGATTTTAATTTCTGTCACATACGGAAGTGCTATCAGGTGTGATGTTTAGAATGGTGTTTTCCCAGGTGTGCTCTGTTTAGAATGGTGTTTTCCCAGGTGTGCTGTTTAGAATGGTGTTTTCCCAGGTGTGCTGTTTAGAATGGTGTTTTCCCAGGTGTGCTGTTTAGAATGGTGTTTTCCCAGGTGTGATGTTTAGAATGGTGTTTTCCCAGGTGTGATGTTTAGAATGGTGTTTTCTCAGGTGTGATGTTTAGAATGGTGTTTTCCCAGGTGTGATGTTTAGAATGGTGTTTTCCCAGGTGTGCTGTTTAGAATGGTGTTTTCCCAGGTGTGCTGTTTAGAATGGTGTTTTCCCAGGTGTGCTGTTTAGAATGGTGTTTTCCCAGGTGTGCTGTTTAGAATGGTGTTTTCCCAGGTGTGCTGTTTAGAATGGTGTTTTCCCAGGTGTGCTGTTTAGAATGGTGTTTTCTCAGGTGTGATGTTGAGAATGGTGTTTTCCCAGGTGTGCTGTTTAGAATGGTGTTTTCCCAGGTGTGCTGTTTAGAATGGTGTTTTCTCAGGTGTGATGTTGAGAATGGTGTTTTCCCAGGTGTGCTGTTTAGAATGGTGTTTTCTCAGGTGTGCTGTTTAGAATGGTGTTTTCCCAGGTGTGCTGTTTAGAATGGTGTTTTCCCAGGTGTGCTGTTTAGAATGGTGTTTTCTCAGGTGTGCTGTTTAGAATGGTGTTTTCCCAGGTGTGCTGTTTAGAATGGTGTTTTCCCAAGAATTGCATTTTGGCAAATGTTTGAAAATTACGTTTTATTGGCTACTTCATTACATGAGTTGCATGTTCTGTTAAGATGCATCACCATAATTTAGATGTGATTTCTGTCATTCTGAGCACCGTGGGTAGATGCCCTAACGGGTTAGGCACACAATGTTTATGGGTCTGGCAAATTTCTTAACTGGCCGGTAAATTAAAATCTTCCTGCTCGGTAAATTAATTATTCGAATGGAAACCCTGACACACACACACACACACCTCCTCCACCGAGCAGCCTTGCCTAAACACACAAAAACAATTAAGCATGCTCTCAAAATCTGTCAACAACAAAACAACACCATGTGTTCAACAATGCTTTGCATCCAAACAACAAACTAGCGCTACACACCTGATTCCACGGTTTGGTGATGAGTTGATTAGTGGAATCAGGTGTGTAGTGGTGCGAGGGTAAACAAAACTAAATGTGCACCCTTTTGGGTCCCCAGGACCAGGATTAATAAACACTGCGCTAGAGAGTCCAGTCTCATCCATACACTTCCCCCAAGATCTGTGTCATCAAGGCTTTTAATGGTAAGCCAGGGTTCACTCGCTACCATAAAACTGAAGACAGTTGGTTTGTAAACCCTTATAGAAAAGCCTTCGCTCTGTCTTTGTGTCATGATGAAAACTCCGGCGACAGACACTCCAGTGACAGACACTCCAGTGACAGACAACCTCCAGTGACAGACAACCTCCAATGATAGACACTCCAGTGATACAGACACTCTGGTGACAGACACAACACTGACAGACACTCTGGTGACAGACACAACAGTGACAGACACAACAGTGACAGACAACCTCCGGTGACAGACACTCCGGTGACAGACACAACAGTGACAGACACTCCAGTGACAGACACTCCAGTGACAGACACTCCAGTGATACAGACACTCCAGTGATACAGACACTCCAGTGATACAGACACTCCAGTGAAAGGCACTCCAGTGACAGACACTCCAGTGATACAGACAACCTCCAGTGACAGACAACCTCCAGGGACAGACACAACAGTGACAAACACAACAGTGATACAGACAACCTCCAGTGACAGACAACCTCCAGGGACAGACACAACAGTGACAGACACAACAGTGACAGACACTCCAGTGACAGACAACCTCCAGTGACAGACACTCCAGTGATACAGACACTCCAGTGATACAGACACTCCAGTGATACAGACACTCCAGTGAAAGGCACTCCAGTGATACAGACACTCCAGTGATACAGACACTCCAGTGATACAGACACTCCAGTGACAGACACTCCAGTGATACAGACACTCCAGTGACAGACACTCCAGTGATACAGACACTCCAGTGACAGACACTCCAGTGATACAGACACTCCAGTGACAGACACTCCAGTGATACAGACACTCCAGTGACAGACAACCTCCAGTGACAGACACTCCAGTGACAGACACTCCAGTGATACAGACACTCCAGTGATACAGACACTCCAGTGAAAGGCACTCCAGTGACAGACACTCCGGTGACAGACAGTCCAGTGACAGACACTCCAGTGACAGACACTCCAGTGACAGACACTCCAGTGATACAGACACTCCAGTGACAGACACTCCAGTGATACAGACACTCCAGTGATACAGACACTCCAGTGACAGACACTCCAGTGATAGACACTCCAGTGATACAGACACTCCAGTGATAGACACTCCAGTGATACAGACACTCCAGTGATACAGACACTCCAGTGACAGACACTCCAGTGACAGACACTCCAGTGATACAGACACTCCAGTGATACAGACAACCTCCAGTGACAGACAACCTCCAGGGACAGACACAGCAGTGACAGACACAACAGTGACAGACACTCCAGTGACAGACAACCTCCAGTGACAGACACTCCAGTGACAGACACTCCAGTGATGCAGACACTCCAGTGATACAGACACTCCAGTGATACAGACACTCCAGTGACAGACACTCCAGTGATACAGACACTCCAGTGATACAGACAACCTCCAGTGACAGACCCTCCAGTGACAGACACTCCAGTGACAGACACAACAGTGACAGACACAACAGTGACAGCCCATCCAGTGACAGCCACTCCGGTGACAGACACTCCAGTGACAGATACAACAGTGATACAGACACTCCAGTGATACAGACACAACAGTTCTCAGAGACAGGCTCTTCCTGAGTAACAGATTCTAAAAAGTCTGTTCCTACATTTAGCACTGATCTGGAAGGACTCAGCAGTCTAATGAGAAACATCTGCTATATTATGTTGACCTATCAAGTCTTTTCCACTTCAGTACAGATGAACAGGAGGCAGGGAGGATGCCTAAGGAACAGAGCCAGAACTTGGCCTAGAAGCAGGGATGGGCAACTCCAGACCTCAGGGGCCTGATTGGTGTTACACTTCTGCCCCAGCTAACACACCTGACTCCAACAATCAACTAATCATGATCTTCAGTTTAGAATGCCATTAGTTGAATCATTTGTGTTTGCTAGGGATGGGGGGGGGGGGTGAAACCACTCCGGCACCAGAGGACTGAAGTCGCCGATCTCTGGCTTAGAGTGTTTAAAGGGCCAGAGACAAAAACACTGGTTAGAACAACACTCTGTTACCTCACCCTGCTCACCTCACCACACCTGCTATGGGAAAACAACATACTGGATGTGGTGAGCCTGCTGAGGAAACATGAAGGAGGAGACTCACGAGAGGATTCATTCTTGGTGCTTAGTGAACGCTCATTCATTAGAAATAAGCATCAGAAGAACGCTCAGGGAAAGCCTCATGCTTCACTTGTGGGTCTTTTAAGAGGCATACTTCTGAAGGACACTGTGGGTCTTTAAGTGGCATGTGTCATGCCCTGGTCTTAGTATTTTGTGTTTATATATTTATTTGGTCAGGCCAGGGTGTGACATGGGTTTATTTTGTGTTGTGTTTTTGTATTGGGGTTTTAGTAGGTATTGGGATTGTGGCTGAGTAGGGGTGTCTAGCATAGTCTATGGCTGCCTGAGGCGGTTCTCAATCAGAGTCAGGTGATTCTCGTTGTCTCTGATTGGGAACCATATTTAGGTAGCCTGGGTTTCACTGTGTGTTTGTGGGTGATTGTTCCTGTCTCAGTGTGTTTGTATTCACCAGATAGGCTGTATAGGTTTTCATGTTTCTTTTGTTTTTGTATTAGTCGTGTTTATTCATTTATTAAACATGTATCGAACTAACCACGCTGCATTTTGGTCCGACTCTCCTTCGACAGAAGAAAGCCGTAACAGCATGCTTCTGAAGGACACTGTAGGTCTTTAAGTGGCATGCTTCTGAAGGACACTGTGGGTCTTTAGGTGGCATGCTTCAGAAGGACACTGTAGGTCTTTAAGTGGCATGCTTCTGAAGGACACTGTGGGTCTTTAAGTGGCATGCTTCTGAAGGACACTGTGGGTCTTTAAGTGGCATGCTTCTGAAGGACACTGTAGGTCTTTAAGTGGCATGCTTCTGAAGGACACTGTAGGTCTTTAAGTGGCATGCTTCTGAAGGACACTGTGGGTCTTTAAGTGGCATGCTTCTGAAGGACACTGGGTCTTTAGGTGGCATGCTTCTGAAGGACACTGGGTCTTTAGGTGGCATGCTTCTGAAGGACACTGGGTCTTTAGGTGGCATGCTTCTGAAGGACACTGGGTCTTTAGGTGGCATGCTTCTGAAGGACACTGGGTCTTTAGGTGGCATGCTTCTGAAGGAAACTGTGGGTCTTTAATGTGGCATGCTTCTGAAGGACACTGGGTTTTAGGTGGCATGCTTCTGAAGGACACTGGGTCTTTAGGTGGCATGCTTCTGAAGGAAACTGTAGGTCTTTAAGTGGCATGCTTCTGAAGGACACTGGGTCTTTAGGTGGCATGCTTCAGGGCAGTGTCTTGGGTCTTGTGCTCTTCACTGAATCTGTTCTGAACAGCACTTCAGAAGTGTTGATTGCATCTGATTACTGCTATTTGGATTGTTAATCAAATTCGTCACGCCGTACTTGACTTTGTGTCCTTTTTTCCCCTTACATTTGAATTGTTTCACATTTTACTGCATTGTTAGGAGCTAGTAACTTTGCTCCCTGCTATAAAAACCTGCTAAACTGTGTACGCAACCAATAAACTATGATGTGATGTGTGTATGTACAGCAGTTCTCCCCAGTCCCAATCACAATGCTCTTCTCCACCTATCACTGGGCAATTACTATCAGCCGAATACAAGCAGCAGAACACTGCTAATTATTGGAAGCTTTGTTTGACGAATGTCCTGCAAACTTTGACACAAAATGGAAGTTATGAGTGTTGGGTTTTTAAATGTGTTATCTTTATCAGTTAAGTGGTCCAAGGACCTAATCAAAGAGAGCAGTCAGTGAAACAAATTGAGATAAATAGTAGTGCGCTCCACATCTAGGTTTCTACCCTCTGGTCTGCCTGTCTGCCTGTCTGTCTGCTTGTCTGTCTGCCTGTCTGCCTGTCTGTCTGTCTGTCTGTCTGTCTGTCTGTCTGTCTGTCTGTCTGTCTGTCTGTCTGTCTGTCTCTGTCTGCCTGCCTGCCTGTCTCTCTGTCTGTCTCTCTGTCTGCCTGCCTGCCTGTCTCTCTGTCTGTCTCTCTGTCTGTCTGTCTACCTCCTTGACTGCCTGTCTATCTGTCTACCTGCCTGTCTACCTGTCTCCCTGTCTGCCTGTCTATCTACCTGTCTGCCTGCCTGTCTGCTTCTCTGTCTGCTACCCTGTCTGTCTGTCTGTCTGTGTCTGCTACCCTGTCTGTCTCTGTCCACCTGTCTGCCTGTCTACCTCCCTTCTACCTGCCTATCTGCCTGCCACTATCAGGAGGAAAAACTCTGTAGGAGACAGACTGGAACCCAGGCTGATCAGATCAGGAGGAGAGACTCTGTAGGAGACAGACTGGAACCCAGGCTGATCATCACTATCAGGAGGAGAGACTCTGTAGGAGACAGACTGGAACTCAGGCTGATCACCACTATCAGGAGGAGAGACTCTGTAGGAGACAGACTGGAACTCAGGCTGATCACCACTATCAGGAGGAGAGACTCTGTAGGAGACAGACTGGAACCCAGGCTGATCACCACTATCAGGAGGAGAGACTCTGTAGGAGACAGACTGGAACCCAGGCTGATCATCACTATCAGGAGGAGAGACTCTGTAGGAGACAGACTGGAACTCAGGCTGATCACCTCTATCAGGAGGAGAGACTCTGTAGGAGACAGACTAGAACTCAGGCTGATCACCTCTCCTGATGGAGAATAGGCTTTGTTGTGCCCTCTTCACCTCGTCTTTGGACCATGATAGTTTGTTGGTAATGTGGACACTCAAACTCTTCCACTACAGCCCCGTCAATGAGAATGGTTCTCATTTTCCTGTAGTCCACAATCATCTCCTTTGTCTTGATCACTTTGAGGGAGAGGGTTGTTGTCCTGGCACCACACTACATGGTCTCTGAACCACTATATAGTGCACTACTTTAGACCAGGACCCTATAAAGTGCACTACTTTTGACCAGGGCCCTTAGGGCACTATGTAGAGAATAGGGTACCATTTGGGGTACCTAGGAGACAATTAGGAGGTAGAGCTTGTTGAGTAACTCGTCTGATCTCTGACACTCCTGCTGTGCTGTGCTGGTAGCGACCTGGCATGTGTGTTACAGTAGTGTAATTACACACTTCTAAACATAAAGATAGGAGGGCGGGCGGATAGGAGGACGGACTCACACTCTCTGTGCCTTTAAAAGTGTGTATGCGCACAGACACACACAGTTGGACTTAAATCAAACAAGCAAAGACTATTATTTGTAACCCTTTCTTAACATTTAAATGTTTATCATTTATCAGATGCTCTTTTCCAGAGCGACTTACAGTAGTAGTGAGTGCTTACATTTTGCATACATTTTTCATACTGAACAATCATTTGTAAATGTACCTTAATTCAATGCAAATGAATTTCAGGAAATCCAGAGTATACCGCATACCGCAACGACGTTGACACTGTGGCTTGTTCACATTGTACGACAGACAGACAAAAACACAAAAAAGGTGACTCCCTCAGCTGAGCAGTTGCTCTGTGTTGCTACATAAACACAACTTTGCTTCCAGAAATCGCTGACTGGGTGGCAGACTGGGTAGTTGACTGACTGGGTGGGTGGCTGACTGGGTGGCTGGCTGGATGGCTGACTGAGTGGCTGACTGAGTGGCTGACTGGGTGGCTGCCTGGGTGGCTGACTGGGTGGTTGACTGACTGGGTGGCTGGCTGGGTGGCTGACTGGGTGGTTGACTGACTGGGTGGCTGACTGGATGGCTGACTGAGTGGCTGACTGGGTGGCTGGCTGGGTGGCTGACTGGGTGGTTGACTGACTGGGTGGCTGACTGGATGGATGGCTGACTGAGTGGCTGACTGGGTGGCTGACTGGGTGGCTGACTGGGTGGTTGACTGACTGGGTGGCTGACTGGATGGCTGACTGAGTGGCTGACTGAGTGGCTGACTGAGTGGCTGACTGGGTGGCTGACTGGGTGGCTGACTGGGTGGTTGACTGACTGGGTGGCTGGCTGGCTGGGTGACTGACTGGGTGGCTGGCTGGATGGCTGACTG